>NC_067474.1:45727014-45967014 GCF_947179515.1 Apodemus sylvaticus | reverse complement strand
GCACTCTGTATTTGCATATATGCGTGTGCACATGCATGCATAAGTGTGTGAGTGTGTGTGCACGCCTGTAAGAATAAAGAAGAGGTAATGAATTGGGGGCACACTGAAGGTAAGAAAGGAAAGGTGAAATGATATAATATAGTACTCATATATGAAATTCCCTCAAAAAATTTAAAGTCCTGAAAACAGACCATATAAGTAACTTTATAGAGATTAAACAGTCTTATATATTTACAAACACACACACACACACACACACAAACACACACATGCAACAACAATTAACGAAAAACAAAAAGGCCATGATTTTAAAAGAGAACAAGGAGGGGCATGAGAGGGTTTGGAGGGAGAAAAGGGAAAGGAAAAATGATGTAATTATATTAACTTAAAATAAATTAGAAATAATTTATAAAAAACAATACAAAAGGGCACAACTTTTTTAAAAAATGCCTTTTTAATGCTGATTTGTAACCATAGACAACACATAAACTGTAAGCAATGAGAAAGTGAGGTGGATTTCCAGGTCTGACAGCTTAAATATCCCATATGAAAGTCTGGAATGCTTTACCAGTCAGCTGGATGCTAAAGCAATGGAACCTCACACTCTAACAGCAGAGGGTCAGAAAGATCTGCGACATAGACTATTTGTGTCTGAACCCTCGGAGGAAATGGAGCCCACATATGTGGGGGGCGTTTCAGTACAGTTTAGATTCTTGAACGACTAGTGTATTCCTAACACACACACACATGAACTATGACACAGAGGGTCACCCAGAGGGTAAGTGGGAACCTGTGAGTGTAGTTCCCCGTGACGGTGTGGTCTTCACCTGTTTGCTTCACCTACATTGATATCCACTTGGCTGCAAAATGATGTCTTCCGTAGGTGGCAGCAACATAAACACTTCCACAGTGTTTTAAGGTTTCTAACCAAAAGCAACTGGGGGAGGAAAGGGTTTATTACATCTCACAGCTTGATCTACCATCCAGGGAAGTCAAGTCAGGAGATAATGGCAGGAACCTGGAAGTAGAAACTGGAACAGAGACCACGGAGGGGTGCTGCTCACTGGCTTGCTCCTCATGGCTTGCTCAGCCTGCTTCCTTATAGCACTTAGGACCCCCGGCCCAGGGACGGCACCATCCTCAGTAAGTTAGGCCTGCCTATGTAGTCAAGAAAACTCACCCCAAGCTGGTCTTTTCTCCATTGAAGTTCCCTCTTTCAAACTGACTCTAGCTTGTGCCAAGCTGACAGAAAACTAGCCAGCAACACAGTCAGAAACCAGGAATCACCTGATTCTGGTGCTGCAAGATAAACTGGGTCAGTGGGACAAACTGCTGGACCAGGCAACAAAGCTGTGTGCACTAAGATCCTTACTGTGGCCTTCAACTACCTGCAAGGCCAGCACCTAGAAAGGGGACAGTCACACCAAGGAAGAGCTCACCAATTTTCTAGTCTCTCCATTCAGAGCACAAGTGTCCTTCCCCACTGTCAAATCCCACGCTTTCGACAACCTGCTCTCCACAGCATCTTTTCTGTAGCTGGAAACACCTACATTCTCATTTCCCTCCTACTCCCACCCGTGTCATCTGTTGTCGAACCATCCATCCTGGCTTCATAGACAGCCCCAAGAACATCTGTATCCGCACCCTCAAATCCCTCACCTTCAATTTTAATCTTCCAGCAAAGCGTTCTTTCATTCAGCATCTTGTCTTCATACTTAACGCATTCAAAAATGTGCATTTCCTGCTCAAGTGCTACCATCCCAGAGGGAAAAAAAAAGAAAGAAAAAAGAAAGAACGTCTCTATAGCTCTCATTTATTTCTACAGCACCAGAATCCGCAGGCACTCGGGCACCAAATCCACAATATTTTTGCACTCTCTGTCTTTGTCTGTCTGTTTGTCTTCATGTCCAATTCCAATCACTCACCGAGACCTGCTGATTCTTTATATTGCATCTCTGGCTCTCACTGCCTTCCTGCTCAACGTAACTACCGTCCTCTTCTCTCTGATGTCCCCTCTTCTCCGGCTACCCAGTGTGCTTTCCGCCATTACCACCATCCCAATCTTCCTGATCTCCCCGGCTCTGAGCCTCGGTACCACCCAAGAAACGACTTGCAAGGCTCGGCAGCTAGAAGGGGGTCGGCAGGGTAGCTATGGGACCTCAGGGTCCTGCTCTGCACCGCAGGACCGGCACTAATGTCCGCATGCCTCGTCTCCTCTTTCCTACAGTGGACTCTGAAGAAGAGATCAGCAATAGCGTGGGTAGAACCTGGAGCCACGGTGACCTGGGTGCCACACATGGAGAGCTCTAGCAACAGGCTTCTCAAACCACTGTGGTTGTGCCCATCCTGGTTTTGCTACTGGCTCTCCCTAGGTGGCGTGCCCGGTACAGAAACCCTTCTCTCGGGGGCTCCATCCAAATGTCACATTGTCATCCACTGTCACTGCTCCATCCAATCCATACCCAGCCTGAGACTCCCCTCTGATTATTCCAGAGGCTCTGGCTTTCTCTGAATGATAGCTGCCTATTCCTGGCTCAAACTGTTGTTTAGATTTTCAAGTGTGGCCAGCAAGCAACGTGCCCAAACCAAACAAGCAAGGGTGTGAGGGCTGTGCTTCAGTGCTGGAGCCCAGTGGAGTGCCACTGGGCGTGCGGCTGCTTTCTCAGGGTCCTCAGAGACCAAGTCCCAGTCCAGCTGGGAAGGCTCCAATCACATCCGGAGACCTAAACAAGTAAGCCCATCCAGGTAGCTGTAAACCCTCGCAGGCCGCCAGCTCACAGATCGCCTGCCCTCCAGGCAGAGCCACCAGGAAATGAGAGGCAAGGCTAAGGCTTGCGGGCTGCATAGGAATCCTTTCCAAGACCAAAGACTGTGAGTGCTCCGAAATGGGCGTTGCCACATCTATACTAAATAACGGCTTATAGCTCCATCACTAAAGGCATGACCACACGCAGTCTGCCTAGAACTTGCCCTTACTTCCTGTTCTAATGAAAGAATATATTATCCACCTAACCTTTACCTAACTTTTATATGATACTGAGGCTTTTTTTTTTAAAAAAGATTTGTTTTTGCAAAAATCCAAAAAGTCCACCCAAAAGAAGAACAAAGGGGTGGGGAGCTTGCCACACAGAGAATTTGCTAAGATTTTGTTTTATACCTAAAAAGGTAATTTTTCACCACAACCTTAGTCATAGACCTGCAGCAGACAGATCAGAAGCAGCGAAAGATAACGTGGCAATAGACAACCTGGTGGATGCGCCCCGGGGCCCCGGGTTCAGGTGCCGGTGCCAGGGCTCACAGGACTGGCTGGCGGAAGTGGGCGCTGTACCCTTATCCCGCCCCCGCCTGACCACCTGCGGCAGCCAGGGAGGAAGCAGGCAACCCCCGCACATCTCCAGCTGCATCTCAGCAGCCACAAACTACGCAGGCGTCTTCTGATAGAGCCAAGGTTCTATCAGAAGCATCGGTGTGAAAGGGGGTGGGGGCGGGATCATCAAGTCGTGACGAGTAACCTGTGCTATTCAGATTCTATCACCAAGCTGTGAGGCTGGGTTAAAGGGGGGGACCCCCTCTAAATATACCGACATGGGCACGCAGGGGCCCTGTCTGGCATCAACTTCTTGTGGCTCTTAAAGGCTGAGGTGAGGCAGCCAATGTTTAGGGAGAGGGCGAAGAAGGCCAAGTGGCATCCCTGGGACCTTCCAGTCGTGCCTGACACATCCACTGACAAATGGAAATGTCTGTATCTCCAAAGCAGGGGGTGCCCTTCCTAATCCCCCACTCAGTAAGGGCCCAGCAGCACAGCGCCCGGCACAGAACAAGTCTGGGTGAACGCAGTTTGGAGCACAGTCATCTGAGGAAGTGGTACAGAAACCCAGGAGTCATGTAGGTGACAAGAGGGCAGGAAAGGGGCCAGACTAGAGGCCAGCTTTTAAGTGTCTTTGCTCTACCTGGATAATTTGTATCATTCCTTTAAACAGCTAAAGTAAAATGTGCCTGCACTGTAAACTGTGGAAGAGTGCACCTGCTCGTCAAACGTGACTTGAAAACTGGCTTTTTAACCTCTCTGGGTACTCTCATTCTATATTAAAAAATAAGAAAGTTAAAGGTCTTACCACAACTTAGAATTCTTTGAAATAAAAAGAAAAATCACCAATGAACATTAAAAATGGGATCCAAACTCTACCTAGTATCCCCAGTATCTAAAACCAACATAGAGACACAACCTCCAACACAAGGCCCTGTGCTAACAGGTACACACATAGAGTTGGAAAGGGACTGTGCTAAGCTAATGTCACATTCTCTACAATTAGTTTAACTTTGCCACTACTGATTGGCATGGTGTCCTTGTCCAGGAAGGCCCCAGACCATCCTTCAAATGACTAGCTTTCTGACTTTATTGGAGTTGAATTTTAACTCCAACCACATAAGGCTGCCCAATATTCAATGTGACTTAGTCATCTGGTAAGAGGCTGTAGTTCCCGAAAATAAACCCACACATTATAAACTCATATCAGAGTCAAAGTCACCTAGGTAGTCATAAAGTTATAAACCACATGGCCACTGTACCTGTGCCTGCTCCTCCGGTCCTTCCCAGAGCACTCAGTAGAGAGTTCTGCATACCGAATGAACAAGCAAGCAAGACACCTGAGGAAATCTAGCCTTGCATCTTAGCCGGTTACTAGTCTGGTAGGCTGTGGTCAAATTTAGAAATGATTCCTGAAGAATCTTGTTAATGGAGAAGTAAGATTTTTTTTTTAGGCATTTAAAAAATGTATTCTTCGACAATTTCATATATCTATACAAGGTGTCTGATCATCTATACCCCAAGGCCCTCCCTCTCTACTAACAAAATTTAGATAGTATTCAAATTCAATCACCTAAAAAGGAAGAAAATCTTGCTGCAAATTAAACATAATTGTTTGTAAGGGCCGGAGGGGATGGATGAATCCAAGGAATCTGTGTCTTCCAGACACAGCAGGACTGATGTGCATACAGACTTCACAAACCATGGCATCGTGCAGAGGGCCTGCACAGGTTCAAGCCAGACAGGGTCCAGGCACTGAGGGGGAAGCTGACATGGGCTCCCACACCAATCAAGAAGCTGTCTGCAACGGATACCTACTGGCAAAGGGAAAAATCAGTTTTCTCCCAGGGAGTCTCGCTGGGTTTATTAACCATACCACAGGACAGTCCCTATCCCCAGAAGGAGATGGCCAACTCATCAAAATGAACTCAATGACATTTTTGTAGACTTTTTGTCTTATTTTGCTTTGTTTGGGTTTTTTTTTTTTGTCTTTTTAAAAATTTTTAACTTTCGTATTGGATACTTTATTTACATTTCAAATGTTAGCACATCTCCCAGTTTCCCATACCTGCCCCTGCTTCTATGAAGATGCTCCCCCACTCACCTACCCCTGCCTCACCACCCTGGCACTACTCTGGGGCACCAAGCCTTCACAGAATCCAGGGCCTCTCCTCCCACTGATGACAGACAAGGCCATCCTCTGCTACATATGTGGCTGGAGCCGTGAGTCTCTCCATGTGTGTTCTTTGGTTGGTGGTTTACTTAATGATATTTATTTTGGTGGATTTGTGTTATGTGTGAGTTTCTTGGTTTTGATGTTATCTCTTAAGAGAAAAGACTAGAGTTTGGTGGGTAGGGAGGTAAGATGGATCTTGGATCTGGGAAGAATTGGGAGACGGCAAAACATGATCAAAGTGAACTGCATGGAAACATCTCAATTAAAATGATTTTAAAACATAATGACCCTTCATGAAGATTATTAAAATGTCTGCAACTCCTTTCCACCTTACAAAACCAACTTAATCTACTTTGTCTCCTCCCCATGCATACACAAAACATCTAAGCCAACGTCCAAGGATGAAACAGATGTGGCAATGTGTCTGAACGAACAGCTCGCGGTTACACAGCCTCAAAGAGCATGCGTGTGTGAGACATCACCTCCAGGTTTACCATGCTCCCCATACAAGAGAGCACACTTTAGATCTAGTTTTAAGTTACTTAAGGAACTTTTTATTTTGGAAATTCATGACCATCACGCTGAGCTTCAGTTCTGCTGTGAACATCATGGGTGTGGGTGACTAAATCACACAAAGGGGAAAGAACCAGTGAGTCTCAGATTCCAACTCTTCTTCAGTCCAAAGGAGAGCTGGCAACGTATTTAAGGGAAGATGGTCTTCTGAAGGGGAACAGAGAGCTATTTTATCTGCCCACTCTACAACCTGAAGAATAGGAAGTATCTGGATAACTACTATAAAACACTCAGATTCCATACCTCCCTGTACAGTCAGAGCTGTAACGTCCATGTAGCATGTGATTTGTTTGTTGTTTGGTTGTTTGGTTGAGACAGTGCACTAACCCTGTAGCTCAAAGCTAACTTTGAACTTAGAGCAATCCACCTGCCTCAGCCTTCCAAGTCCCAGGACTAAGTGTGTGTCATTTGCATGTTTTTCTTCAGTAGTTTAAAAAGGTATACAGAATAGTGGTCTGCTTTGGAATTTCTCTTACACACAGAACACATTTGAAGACATTAACAGAGACACTCAAAGCAAACATTCAATCCTACAGAGTAAAAAGCAGAAAACACAATGGTTTCTTACATGCATTCCAACGGCTGTCCATATACGCGATCGACCTAACTTTACATGGGGGGAGGGGAAGAAATCATTGCAGAAGTAATTCAGCAGCACTAATACTAAAATGATACTGTCGCCATGGGAACTGGTATTTTCAGTTACACATGTGGCTTAATAAATAAAAGCATTAAGAGTTAGTAGGGATCCTAGACACACTCAGTCTCTCCAGGGCTAACAAAGATGTGATCACCATGGAGATGAAATGACTTGGGACTGAGGCAGCGTGTCTGAGAGCACCGGTAACACTGATGGGGGAGCTGGATCTGGGGTCTGGATCTTAAGGCTCTGGTCTAAACGGTCCAGCACTCTTACTGTGACCCTAAGGGGACATCCCCTTAGGTAAAAGTCGGGTTCCACTGATACTCTCAGAGGCTCTGGGAGAAGCCAGAGGAATGTCTCTAATCTGCACTTGAATCAGTTCTCATGACCCAGATGTAAGGGTTACAGTCATCCCTGCTGATGTCATCCCACTGTTCAGATCTGGCAATTGTCTTGTATAAATTTTAAATGACAGACCAGACCCGAACTAATTTCAGAAAATAACAATGCAGAAATACTTCAAAAATTCTATTATCTAAAAAAAGTTACACACAAAATACAAAATACACACATTAAAAAAACTAACATCCTTGATAAGACCTCTCTGTATCCTAGCCATCACTTGTGGCACGTGTGTGTGTGTGTGTGTGTGAATTTGTATTTGAGTGTGTGTGTCTGAGAGTGTATCTTCATGAGTGTATGTGAATGTGTGTTGGAGTATGTGTATCTGAGAGTGTGAGAATGAATGTGTGTATGTATATGTGTGAGTATCTATGGGTGTGTGTCAGTGTATGAGTTTGTGTGTGCATGTGTGTGTGTACTGATCACAATATTGATTCCTGTTACAGTTTTGCCCACTGTGTCTATCTGTAAGTGATGTGCTTAGTCTCCCATGCTGCTGAACTCACCATGGATAAACTCATCCTATACATATTATTCTCTGTCTTATTCTTTTCATTCAACTCAGATTCACCCACTCATGCATTCTGTTGGGTTCAGTAAATACAGAGGCTTTAGTACATGCCCCGTCAGCACAGCACAAACTGCTCCATCGTCCCAGCAGCCTAGGGGCTGCCATTTTCCTGACCTACAGATGCTTAAGGAAGGAGGAGCAGAGCCACAGTCTGCTCCTTGCTGCTACCACAGGGCAGTGCTGTTCCTCCACAGTCCCCCAGATCCATTGGTTCATTTCCCTCTCCAAATAGTATCCAATACACAGACAGAGCAATATGCACTGACACAGTCTAAGCTTAGTATTCGAGAGAAGGTTTATGCAATATGCCTGTCATTGCTTCCTGAGGTACACAGGTTAAGGGTTTTTCTTGGCCATACATTTAGAGTGAAGACTGCTGAGCTGTAAGGTGTTTACCTATTGAGCTTGATCAGGAGAATATAAACTTCTCCAGCCTAATTGTGCCAAGTTATAGTCTTACCAACCACATTCAAGACCCCCACCAACACATGGCATCATCTGATTTTTAAATGTCTGCCAATCCAGACAGCATGTAATGATATGTTATTATGTCTTTAATCTGCATGTGCTCGACTGTCAATAAGGCCTGGGATCTCTTGATGCATTTGTTAGTCATTTGGCTTTCGTATTTTGTGAAATTATATTGGATTATCTATGTTTTTCTTATTGATTCATGTGTTTGCTTTTTACATATGCTAGGCCTATCCAATATATAGGCCACCAATATCATCTACTATTTTGGGTTTGTTTTCTCATTCTTTGTGTTGTCACTAGTGAGCATTCAGTGTTTTTGCAAATAATAATGCTGAAAGGCTCCTTGTGTGACTTTAACTTATTATTGCTTTTAATCCCAGCACCAGGGAGGCAAAAGTAGGTGGATATCTGGGTTTGAAGCCAGCCTGGTCTATGGAGCCAGTTCCACGACAGCAGGGGCTACACAGAGAAACCCTGTCTTGAGAAATCACAAAATAAAATTTAAAAAAATTAAAATTAAAAAAAAAAAGAAAAAGAATTGCCAAGGTCTACAATTAGAATCCTCCATCTCTCTCTAAGCAGTGTATTTTCAGGAGGTCTAGTTTGTGAACAGTCCAGAAAAAGCCTTTTGCTGGGCATGGTGATCCCAACCTTTAATCCACTACTCAGGAGGCTGAAGCAGGAAGATCTCTGTACCTTTTAGGCGAAGTTAGTCTACACAGCGGGTTTCAAGCAAGCCAGAGCTACAGAGAGAGTCCCTTTCTTAAGGAGGGAAGGGCAGGATGCTACTAACAGTCAACGTGGACTACTAAGGTGGTGAACCTGAAACTGCAAGCAAGACCAATGGGAACGAAGGACCCTTCAGCAAATCCCCCGCCATCTTGAGGACATGTAATTCCAGCTCTGCTCTTCAGAGTGTTCCTTCCCTTCAGTCCTTGCTGTCCTCTCTCTCTGTCCAGCTCACACCACAGTGATCTCTACCATCCCCTCGGGCCCCTGGGCACACATGACTGTCATGAAACAAGACACGCCATCTTTAACATCCACCAGTCTGTCTCTAGAGCCTGTCATTTACAGAGTTCTGCTTAACAGTGCCCTGGACGAAGAGCAGGCCTGCAGTGTGTCAGCTCATGCCCATTCAAAATGTAGTTTTAGAATCAACTTTAAAAATTTCAGAACCAAAATACAATTCGCAATTTGGGAAGCCGTGCAAAATAAAAATACACCTGAAGTCTCAGGGTGGGAACAGGTTTTAAGAGCTTTAAATATCTTGCTGAGGAGTCTGTGCTTTCTCTGTGGGCAGAAAAACACAGCAGGTGGGATTTAGAACCAGAGCTGTTCATTCACTCTCTCCATCCCTCCGCTCCTGAGTAGCCCTGATGTGAGACCTAGAGAAGCACCAGGGATAAAAGATGCAGAGTAACAGAGACAGAAGCATCGCATTAAACCCCAGAGTTCCACAGGACGCAGAAGACAAAAGATCCATTGTAAGAGAAGTTTCCGAGAGGCAAGACTGACATAAACCTTTATTTAATTAAAACAAAGCAAACAAACAAAAAAAACCTCCTGTGAGAAGCTGGCCAAGAGGCTCAGTGGTCAAAAGCAGGTGCTGTGGGGGACAGTTCCCAGCAGCTCCCATGTCACACGTCAGGTGGGCGGCTCACAGCCACCTCACATGCACACATGCACACATACATTTGTTTGTTTGTTCATCATATTCTCATTCTCCCTCCCTCCTCCTTTCCCCTCCCCTCCCCCCTCTGCCCTCTCTCCTTCCCTCTCTCATCCTGCGGTGAGTATTGTGTGTGAAGGGTTCACTTCCCTGGCCAGGCAGAGAAGGTGTGAAGGCCTGCACGCAGCAGGTCAGGACACACACACACACCCTGCACATTAAAAGGGGAAATGGCTAGAAAGCAAAACAGTGTAGGAATGTAAGCAGACCCTCTCCTCCTGATCCTGGAGATTCCCCTGTTCTAACTACAGAGTCTTTGTAAGCAAAGCACTGACAGAAAGGCCTGCAGGAAAACCCAACCAAACTAGCAGGAGAACAAGAAGGCCCCACATGATGACTGAAGCAGGCTGGCTGGCCCTCAGGACAGCGGCAGCCCTGGCTGCGGAAACAGGCAGCGTGCTTCCTCGGCTGTGGCTGACTCTCATTTTCTGTGAACCCCCTTGCTGGAATCCTTTGACAGTGACTCACAGGGCAATGAGGCTACTCAGCAAGCCCACAACCCTTCACAATAGACCGTGTAGGAGGCGCCCAGCTCCTGTGGTCGGTTCAGTTTTTCCCTTTCTGCATTCTGGGAGGGTCTGCTTTTCAGCCACACTTCCCTCACAACACAGCCCTGGAGGCAACGCTTAGTGCACAGATTTCTGAGCGATGAAATAATCCACTTTGGTTTCTTAGTCATAGTGAAACTAAAAACAGTAAGACGAAAAAACAACGGGGTCACCATCACACCTACAAAAACACAATTTCATACTCTGGTGACATAAAGAGGTCAGGGGGGAAAAAGCTCAAACTAACATTTTCCAACCTTTCACTGTGAGCAGGGGCTAAAACCACATGTTTTGAAGGGCTCACACTGTGTTATTATTAGAAGTCACAATTCTATTGATACTGATGAGTCACCCCTTATCAGCGGAAACCAAGAGCGACCATCAGCGTATGCTACAGTCACTGCGGCTTTCTCTTTATTACTGGTCTGAGAGCCCTCGGGAAAGCTTCTCGGGGCTCCAGGAGGCTCTGTCTCAGCCCCTGCAACGCCTCCCTGAGCCAGCTCAGCTCCTTAGCATCTCCGTCTGGGAGTCTAGGATGATCTGATCAACTCCTCTCCACAAAAGGAAGTTTATGTAGCGACCTCAGAAAAACAGCATTTCACACTTTCCGATGAAATACCCAAACCGAGCTATGTAAACAAAACCGGCAGAGGGAGTCGGCTAAATCCAGCGGCGGCATCTTCCGACCCAAGGCTTTGTTTTTGTTTTATATCAACAGCCAGCAAAAGATGCAAAGGAAGGCCCGTGGTCACCAAGGGACTTGGCTTGTTGTCACACCCCTTTACTGCCCTGCCTCCTGTCTCTGCTGCCTACAGAGGGGAAGTGGGCCAGGTTTCTGTAACACCAAGAAGCCCATTTCAAGTTTTAGGAAGTCCTTGGGGGTACAGCAGGACCTCTCTGTACGCATTTGCCTGGGTTTGAAGATTCCCAAACCAATAATGTGAAAGTCAAGTTTTTCCAGAAATTGTGCCCTAGGCTGTCCCTACTTTCCCACCAGCCAGAGGCTGTGCTGGGAGGAGGGAAGAAGATCCCAGCCAGTTCACAGTGATCACAGACCCAAAGGCAGCGGCCTCCCACCCTTCCCAGCCCACGCTGGCCCTGAGCCCTGCAGAGCGGCCAAGGGAGCCCCACAGCCCCGCAGGCAGGCGCATGAGTCAGCAGGCCCGGCGCTGGTGGGAAGTGCTGACTGCTCAATACTCTGGCAGGTAGAGGTACACTGTAGGGCGAAACAAAACTGGGACACACAAGGATCTCTGCACCACCACCCCGCCCCCGCAGCCGCCCAGTTATTATTTCCTCTGTTAGAACCAAACACGCAGATAATCTACACCCTGGCTCAAAAAGAAGTAATGACCAATAATAATCAGTAGTGGCAATAAAAAAAAAAAAAAAAAAAAAAAAACAACCAAATACCAACCAACTCACTTTCCGTGTGTTTCGATGTGTGGAACAGCTGCATTCAAATCTCTCGAGCCAGTTAATTTTAACTGGCTTTAATTTTAACTAGATTTAACTGCTTTCCCTCTCCTCTGACAAATCAAAATAGCTGCATGCCGACCACAAGAACTGGTAAACGAAGCACAGTTCCTGTTTTTCGGAAGAGACTTGCATTCAAAGCCACATACGAGGTGTTTAACATACGTGGGGATTGAAGGACTGAAGGAGGGCGACTGAAACTCAGGCACTAACTCAGGCCCCGTGCCATCTCATGCCAGACCCCGACCACATGCCTTCAGCTCTCTCTCTCTCATTTAACACAGAATCCCAAAGTCCGGACCGTCGGGTGTCTGGAACTCAGGACGCATTTCCTCAAAGCCAAGTGCTACAGGCCCTTGTGGGAGCGAGGCAGGACAGCCCGTAGAACACACCAGGGCTTAAAGCGTGCATTCCAGGTTGTCAGGAAATACTACAGTGACCTACGGCAACGACAGCACCAAAATAATGAAGACAGCCCCCACCTCCCCACTCCCAACCCACTGTGTCTGGGAAAATGTCTAATTAGCAGAGAACGGAGGACCAAGTCTTCCAAGAGACATCTGCACAAAGGGGAAAGAAAGGTACTGATAGTTATCTTCTATTGGGTCGGATAGGACGCTTCTAAGACAATTTTAGTCCCAGGAGGAAGAGGCTGAAGGTGAGGAGGAGAACAAAGAAGAGAAAGGCTGGATGACTGGGAAGGAGGTTGAGGAAAGGGGGAGGGGTGGAGAGGAAAGGAGAGGGAGAGAGCGAGGGATGGAGAGGAAAGGAGAGCAGGAGGAAGGGGGAGGAAGACTCAGCAAGAGTTGAAATAAGAAAGAGAAGGAAAGGGTTCTGAGAGCCGTGGCGTCAGGGGAAAGGATGCCACGGAGGTATATTTATACTCGGGAACTAGAGCGCATTCTCCACTGGACTACCCTTCTGCAGAAAAACCACTCCACACCAGGTCCTACATCAAGGATGAGGAAGACGGAGTCCAGCACAGTTCCAGAGGCTGGCGCTAGATGGCGCCACCGACCCAACCTAGCATGGTTGCTGGAGGGGTGGAAAGCACCTCTGACTTCAACCCCAGGAGTTGTTTACCAGGCAAGGACTTTATCTAAAACAAGCACCACTCACTTAACCCATCAGCCTCTCTTCACGTCCAGATAGCACCACTGTGCTAACAGAAGAAGAGGTCAAACTAATTCTGAAATAATTTCCTCAGCCTATCTGTATCAGTGAAACGGGAGGGTGGGGGCAGGACAGAATGGTGGAAGAGGTTGAGTGCAGCCTTCCCGCACCATAATATTCACGAATTCAAGGATGATCTCAGAGGGTTTTTGCCATTAACTGGCAAAAATACCAAATCCTTGGCCATGGTGTTGGATTGGTTTAAATGTCATGTGACACACCTGTGACCAGCTGAAGTGTTCAAATCCAGCCTCTCCCAGGTGAAGCTCCCAGACAAACATATCATGAAAAATCAGCTGAGTTTTACATCTTCATTTTACTGTGGTTTGTGTCCCCCGATCGGCCTATCTCCACTTCCTGTCAGTGCCGGGCTCATGACAGCCCCCCCTCCCCCCCCCCCCCCCCCCCGTTGCTCACCGTGGCACTCCATCCGCAGATGACCGCGTCCTCTCTTGCATACTTCTTCGCCTGTCTCCCGCTCAAATGATGACATCTCACAAAAGCAATGCCCTGGGTGTGCTGGACAACAGATTTCCTCATAAACCTCTATTTATACAATCCCTTTCGGATACTGGCTTGAGGTCAGAAGGGCAGGAACTGGCTATCACACCAGGTGGCCAAAAGGCAGCCAACAGAGTGTGACATGGAAGTGGCTGCAAGAGGATTCTGGGAACTGATGGCAACATGACTGCCTAGCCTCCTTACGATCCTGATAAGGACTGTTGTCCCCGAGGCTAGTTATCCCATGGCATGTGTGCAAAGCAAGGGTTAATTTGAAATGTGTCTACATTTTTCCTCTCACTGAATGGTAATAATATCTTTCACAGATAATTTTTTTTCCTTCGGTTTGACTCTTCAGGGTTTATTCATTTGCATAATATGGAATCTTGAACCCGTATAGAATATTCTACAAATCAATGCGAGCAATTCTCACACTAAATCAGCAGCTTTAATTTAAGCTCATCATTGTTTGCATGGAAATCTTCATGCACTCATCTGCTTGATTTTTTTAATCACTTAAAACCTCCAACACTGACACACTAAGTATCTCCGCATTTAGCTATCTCCGAATTTTGAACTCGCTGCTCAAAGAGATGAGCCGCAGTGCATTCATACGCATCATCATTTCCCAAGCCCAGCCTTCCCCGAGCTCTTAGTGTTCAGGCAGCCCCAAGAAAGCCTCTTGACTGAAGTGTCAGTGTGGTGTCCAGCCCAGGCAGCGTGAAGGAAGCTGAGTAAGCAGTCCGAGCTGTGACCCTCGCAAAGCCAGGTAACTGGGACCCTTGCCAAGCAGAGTCCTTCAAACCCATTCAGATCTCCAGTTGAAAGTTGCAACATGCTAATCTGGCAAGATAATCTCTTCCTGAAACTGCCTAGAATGGGGACAAAGGTTACTACTCTCGGTCACTGCTTGCTAACGTTCCCAATTAGGAACGCTAATGGAATCGGTCATGACAGCCGTTCTTCCTCAAAGGTAGAGTGGTCCCAGGATTAGAAGAATCATTGCTTTTATTTTTTTTTTCCCTTTCCCTCACCAAAAACCTCAAATGGCAACTTCTTCACCCATCAGGAGGACGGGAGTGTGAAGAACAGAGATAAACCCCAGGGATGGAGGAACGGGCTCCATGTTCTACCTCTTTATCTCTGGCTTTCCCGTGTTATCACTTTTACTTTCGGATCCTAAAGCACGTACTAAGTCAGATCCGAGGAACACAGTTATTAGAAAGTGAATCACAACGCTGACTGACATTCAACTCAGGCTCCCAGAGAAACTGTGTTTACAAGTTTATCTTCTGGATAGATGTCAAGAGAACAGCCAGTATTTCCGAGTGAGTTGCCTAAATATCCACTTCTGATGTCAGCAACGGAGGTCTCGCTGCATATGAAGAACTAACTGGAGAGGGGGACACACAGCATGGTGACCACTGCATGTCTCAGATACCCCCAGTCCAGTCCCTGTTTTCTCAAGCACTACCTGCTGCCACTTATGATTCTATTCTAGGTTATTAGGATGACTGAGTTTGTGCAAGCAACGTACATACAGGGAAAAAAACAGAGGTGTCTTAGCATGCATTCCAGTTGACCTGTCTTAAATAGGTACTATCACTCTATATAAGTTAAGCTTCCAAGAAAAGCCCCAAATCATTCTTATTGCAAATCCTACTCTACCTTCCTTTCTCCACTGATCTGGAAAGGTCGGGGCTTTGCACAGGTCTAACACATGACATTTGACCAAAGGAAATGTCCATGTAGCTTCTGGTCATTCAGATGTTATGTTAAAATGCTCAAAGTAACAATGTTAACTCAAACGTTATCTTGTACTTTTTTTCCAAGTATGAACATGAGTGTACTTTGGGCAATTAGCAATTCTGTTTTCATCCAGTTCTAAAGGCAGTGGTAAATAAATCAATTCTGGACTCTGTAGACAAGACTATCATTTGCCAAAATGGCCCCAGGGGTTACACCGTGGGTTGCACAATACTCCAAAGGGCCAAAGATAGTTGTGAATTAATAGGATTAGGAGGCTGGAGGAAAATAGCAAGCCCCGGGTTTTAAATGGCCTTGTTTGAAACTCAGACCCATGGTTGGGGAGCACCTCCATCCGTCTGAGCAGAGGAGGGTGGCATGCCTCCCCTGTACACAAGTTACAATGTGCTATCTGCACCAACTAGAAAGACTTCCAACTACATGTACTTCTTAAGGGCCAGGGCAGGGCCTGGGTCACCAGCCACAGTAATAGACACTACATCTCTGTGATGAATGCATGTGACTTTGCCTTTAAAGATTATAGTTTCTGTTCACATGACCTACTTGATAGCATCTATAAACAGTACTATCTGGGACGAAAATTAAAACTGCTAACAATCTATGGCTTCTAGGCTAGGTGGTGGTGGTGCATGCATTTAATCCCAGCACTTGGGAGGAAGAGGCAATCTCTGAGCTTGAGGAACAGCTTGGTCTTCAGAATGAGTTCCAGGACAACCGGAACTGAACAGAGAAACTCTGTCCAGGAAAACCGGAGGTGGGAAAAATCTATGGGTCCTGGAACACTTGTGAAGTTAGCGAGCACACATGCTCGCCCTCTCCTCATGCTGGTGGAATGGGAAGTCACTATTGGAGTCCGAGAAGGTCCACAGGTTAGACTGCAAAGTCCCCACAAACTTCTGACCTATCTGCATAAAGGGGAAGCCTGCCTGTATGAGGGGCAGGCTCAGGAAGGATCAGCGGGGCTAACACCTGGGAAAAGAAGAGGAGGGAAGCTGAGGCAGGGCCACAGAGGAGCTGGCCAGGGGCAATGGCTTTGTCCAGCAGCCTCGCGTCCTGAAGCCCTCAGGAAGAAAACAGAAGGACGGGAGGCAAATGGCACATCTTGAAACCAAAAGACAATCTGTGATCAGGCTCAGGAACAAAGGAGATGTTAACCAGGGGAATCTGCTGGAAATGCTGCGATTATGAAGTCACTGGGGAAGACCGAGAAGCAGCTTGGCTGTAATTCCAGAGACTAGAATGAACTGGTACGTGAAATGCTTTCTGATTGGGGACATTCATTATTTTGGTGGAAAAAAAAAAGCTCAAGGAAAGACAAAGACAAGTTTGCCAGAGTTCTGAAGTGGGGCACTCATGGGATCAAGCTACATATTCTTTAGGAATGAAGTCGCCCTTGAAAAGGCAGCGGAATAAAGACTCTGAGACTATGGCCCTCTTTAAGGGAACAGCGTGTTGACTGTAAGGTTAACTTTCAGCTTTAAGGAGACTCACACCTGAATTGAACAAGAAAGGGGGAAAAAAGATTTTAAACTTGAAGGAAAACCTTGACAAATAACTTATCTGCTAGATATTTCCTGGACCAAACTAAACAGAAAAAAAAATTGAAAAAGAAAAATGAGGGAGTAACATTTTGAGCAACCTTGCTGAATTTATAAATGTTTAGTTCACATTGTTTCTAATTTTCGGTAAACATTTACATAGAATTTTAATACATATTAACTTTGCTGTCATGTATTGTCACTGATAAGACAGAGTTGTCTCTCTCGGTCCCATGACTGGCACTGCTTTTCCTAATGCAGCTCCAGCTCTGCTAAAAGCCTCCTCACAGATGTCCCAGTGTTTGCCGTCAGCCCTGACTTCTGAACTTTAGTGCCTCTGGGAGGGTCTGATGTCACCGTCACCGCAGTCTCTGCAATGCCCGGATGGGAAGCAGCAGCGCGCAGAGAAGCACAGAGAGAGGGCTTGCTGCCTGGACTGCAGAAGTTGACAAACACGTTACATCTTGTACTGTTCCCTGCTCCGCGTCCACGGGGGCTGAGCTTGTGTCCTCTCCCTGCTGCAGATCTTGCCACACTGCAATCCAGTCACTGACTTGGGGCAGGACTGTGTATTTCAGACAGGAAAACAACCTCCAGGCAAATCCAACCTTTTGACATTCCAACATGAATGACACTGTACACCGTTGAGAACCTCACAATGGAGTTCCAAAAAAGCATGCTCCTAAGGTTTTAAGTAAATTTATGGTTTTGTGTTGCGCTGCATTCTTAGCACAGGGCAGGCCACAAGCAGCAGGCTGAGCGCTCTAGGAGCAGACATTCAGAAGTTCCAATCAGAACTTGCCAGTTCTCAAGAACCAGCACAGTACCAACTTGACAGGTTGTTCTAGGAGTCAGTGAGACACATGGGGGTAAAGAACTTAGTACTATCTAGTATAACATAAACAATCAGTAAATCAAGTCTATTGTTTCAATCAGTGTTCCCACGTGCAAACATATGGAAAAAAGTCTTCAGGCATTAAACAAGAAGTTACTCTATGTTGTTGTGCCACAACCCAGAGAAGCTGGGCAGTTGACAAGTGACTGGTCATCATCCTTCAGAGGAACACTGTACCCTGGGAACTCAGGGCCTAACCTTTCAGACTGAATTTTCCATTAAAAAAAGGAAGGTAGCAATTCCTGAATAAGATGTTAATTTGGACCTCCACTGACCTCAAAGCCTTTCTGGTTTCTTGACCATTGTACAACTCCTTTGGTAGAGGTGTACACATTATCTATTATGTGTCAGGCTTCAGGGAATAAAGAACTCTAAAAATATTAAACAATAGGAGGCTTCAGTATACTAAGTAGCACTCAGTATAGGCCACCTACAGCTTTAAAAATGATTATTTAACTTACACACACACACACACACACACACACACACACACACACACACGAACAACTTCCAGGAATTGGTACTCTCCAAACTCAAGTGCTCGGGCTGGTCAGATTTGGCAGCCTAGCGCCTTTATCCACGGAGCCATCTCTCTGACCCAGCCCAAGTTCTTACAGACAATCTCATCAAAGCTTGAGAAGAGAGGATTCCACGGGACAATGTTGGACAGGCAAGGGACCTGGCAGCACAAAGCCTCCATTCACACTCACCCTGCCTGGCAACAGCAGACAAGGGCTTAGAAGTGGCTGTGCCCCCCCCCCCCCACTATGCCCTCTCCTCATCAGGCCCAGATGTACAGTTTGAGGGATGCAGTGGAAAATGGAAATGAGACCCCTTTCTTTGTTTATGATTCGAGATCTTGAGGAAGCAAAGGCATCCTTCTAAGCAGAAGATGGCAGAGCAGTGTGCAGAGGCCCTGGTCCTGGCCTCTGAGGCTGTTCTCCACCCCACCATCCCTACTCCCCCTCCAGAGGAACAGCAAGGTGCTAATTTACTTAAGCATTGGCTCATTCATTCAACAGTCAGGCCAGCCTTTGAAGCAAACCAGAGGCTATGTCCCTGAAATCTGAGATTTAAAATGCAGAGTAGCTCAACAGCAGAGCTTGAGAGACCAAAGGTCTCTTTCTTCCTTAAGACTGGATCCACACCAGAGATGTGAAGCAAGAGCGAATCCAAGGGAAATTAAACTGCTCCCATCCAAACTGATTGGCCTGGGCATCACAGGAGGCTGCCTTACGGATTCTGAGGAATGAGTTCACAATCACTAATGAATTACTATGTCCCCTCGGCTGTGCTGACAGTGGGCACAGAAGTGCAGGGCTGGCTTGACAGAGATTTGAACATGAACCTGACCATCTGGCTCCCTGTAACTCACTTTGATCACAAAATGAATTGCAACAAATTGAAGAGCACATGGCTCGAGTTAATTGTCTCATCTGTAATCTGAACCTACTTTTAAGCACTTATTATTACCCTCTATCAGGTGGAAACATTTCCTCCCATCACGGCAAAGTGCATTTTCCTGATGAACTGTAATGGATCATTAAATTCCATATCTGAATAACAATACTTTGCACTTATTCGGTGCCTTTCATCCTGGGATTTCAAGGCAGTTTGCAAATAATTAAGCCCCTCACACAGCAGCCAGAGGTGAGTGGCTGGAAGGGAACTGCCTGAAGATTCCGAGTCAAAGGGCATAATTCAATAGAAAGAGACTACACGGCAGCCTCCCAGACACTGGTAGCACTGAAAGTAATTGGGGGCTATTTACTTCACTCCAACCCTTTCTCCCTCACTCCGCTCCACGGCAGATTCTGACACACAACACACAAAGCACTAAGAAGAACTAACCGGAGTGCTTACAACCTAGCTAGGGCTTAGACATCGCACACCCAAGGAAAACAGATCTGTATGAACTGACGTTCCAACCCACTTGAAGCATGAACAGATATCAGAAGAATTTATTCAAACATTTAGATTACCACGTGGCAAACCTGAAGCCCTGTAAAAAATACAAAATGTAAATATTAACCAAACTATTTTATGGTTGCGGTTCTCATTTCTGGAGCCTGCCCACCTTCATCTGAATTACTTTGGGTTTCAAAAATAGCAATTAGTGCCAAAGTGGGTAATCAATAGTTTTAAAGTACAGAACACGAGAAGCCAAAGTTTTGTGGTGGGTATCAGCCCCTGGAAAGCTGAATTACAATAGAGACACTGACAGATCTTTCACTGGAGCAGTTTGGCTGCAACACTGTGAACTGGCAAGACTAATTCTAACAAACTGTCTTTTTTCCCCCCATCACGTTTATTACCTGCAAGAAAGAAAAGGGCGGCCCACTAGCAAGCTGCTGGCGGCCCTGGATGGGATGACCTCACATTTTAAGCAAGTCGCCCACTGCCTTGCGGAAATAGCCATCTCTACAAAAGGAGTGGCACAAGGCTGTTCAGGCTTAGCGTTTCTAGACAGTGTGAGCGCGCGACAATTTCCTACATGTTACATTTTAATGATCTGAGAAAACCGTTATCAGAGTTAACATCTCTAATTTTACTCTTAAACAGACAAAAGCAAAAAAAAAAAAAAAAGGAAAAAAAAATCTCATTAGGCAGCATCTCCGCCAAGGTTCCCACTAGACTAGGAAGCATTTTTATCTAAAGTAATTACCCTTTTTAGTTAAATACTCGCAGCAGATGAAATTAACAGAGTGAGAGAATAAGACACTAGACGGCGAAGGTGAAAATCCAGGAAGCGTCGCCTGGCCGCCCACGAGCCCACTGCAAGTCACAGCTGAGTCTCCGGGATGGCATGCTCCAGCCCCTCTCATTCCAGGAGGCAGTGACAGCAGTGGCTGGACCCGCGGAATGCGAGGAGCACCTTGTTGGGTTACACACAAAACCACCCGGACCACAGCCTGGCAGGAACTTCGCCCAAGTTGCCAAACTTGCATGTCTGCAAGAGCAGGCTGGGGGAGACTCAATGTGCCCACGACCCAGGGATCCAGGGGTGTGTGCCGCCCTTCAGACACGCGCCGCCCTGCCGGCTTCCTCTAAGTTCCTGCAAATCCTTGCCCAGCCCAGATGCTGATCAAGTCCCCTCTCGCGGGCACCCGGGATAGCCCATGAGCGCCGCCCGCCGCCCTCTCCATGCCGCTCTGCTCCCGAACACCCAGTGGGTGGGTGAACTGCGAGGGCCGCGGTGCGGGGAGGTGCAGCGAGTTGTCCCTTCCTTAACTCTTGGGTGGAGCCCAGGGGATTCAGAGACCTGCATACAGGTGTGGATGTGTGTTCTAGGACCTTGGGGAGAAGGCGGTTGCAAGGTGTCCCTCTCGCAAGCCTAGAGCTCCCCTGGGCACGTCTGCGCCGAGGACCTCGTTCTAGAGCCCAGCGCGGTCGTCCGAGCCACCCTGCGGCGGCTGACAGCTGAGCGCGGAGCCGCGGAGCCGCAGAGCGGCGGTCTTCGCGGAACGGCTGCGCCCGGGTGCGGTGGGCAGGGAGGGACCAGGCCACCCGGGCTGGCCGGAGCGCGGGCTGGGGCCGGAGGCAGGGCCGTGGGTCTGACAGCTGCTGCGGCTCCGGCGACGCTCCTCTCCCCACCCGCCCTCCCGCCCCACCACTGACTTATTACCCTCGGCTCCTCCTCCCCCTGCTGTTCCAAAACACCCGGCGACGCGAGCAAAATACAATGCCGCCTCGCCCGCCGTAAACAGGCAGGCGGGAGAGCGCGCCCCGCCGCCGCGTCCTCCGCTAGGCTCCCACCCCTTTCCCGTTCCTAGAAAATGCCATAAGGCGGCCGTGGGCGGGGAGCGGCCGATTGCCCTCCGGACTCGCCGCCCGCCGCGGCCCCCGCGCCACCCGCTTGCCCTGCTCGCCCGCTCCCCTTGCAAACTTGCCCCGCTGCGTCGCCTCGGCCCCGCGGCCCGGTCGGGCACTCACCTTCCCGGGAACTTTCGTCCTCCTGCGCCGGTCCTGCCCGCGTCTTCCTAGCCCGCAGCCCCCTCCCGGCCGCCGGCGTGGTGGGCGGTCCTGGGGTCACCGAGAGCAGGCGGAGGGGATGTGCATCACATGGCAGCTCGCTCGCTCGCAGCCCCCCGAGTCCGGGAAGGGGGAGGGGAGCGGAGCGCGCGGCGGGGGCGACGGGGGGCGGGCCGCGAGGGAGGGGCGGCGGGCGAAGCGGGGCGCAGGGGCGACCGCAGCCCGGTGCGCGGCCGCGGGGCTGCTGCTGAGGCGGCGGCGGCGGGGCTGCTGGCTGCGCCGCGCGGCTCGCGCTCTCCCGGAACGCCCACACTCTCAATCGCTACATTGTTGACATTCGGCGCTGACGTCACCCGCTCCCCATTCACAATAACTTTACGGGAGCGGGGCAGCGCACCTCCCCGGCCGCTGGGGCGCCGTACGCCGGGTGAGTGGCGTAAGCTTCTCCGCGAATGGCGCTCCCGGGGGCTCGGGCCCTGGCGGGCGCGCGCTTCGCCGGCTGGCTCGACGAGGGGGCGCGCCTCTCGCCGCCGCGGACGCCGCTCTCCAGGCTTTGTGCGGGCCGCGCGGCCCGAAGAGCCCTGTCTTCCCCGCCCGGACGACTGCCTAGCTCCGCCTATCTTTGCCCAGGCCTTGAAAGTCAGGGGTTGCGGGGATAGTGGGATTAGGATAGCTGCGAAGGCCAGAGTGGCACGTGGTGGAGGTCTCAGGCCATGGGCACTTATTTCATCAAAGGGTGAAGTCGACCTGGAACCTGACATTCCTGGGCTGACTACAGCTTTCCCTGAAGGAGCTGGACAAGATGAACCATGAACCCCTGGAAAGCTGAATCAGCCCCCTTTTATGGGAAGTGGGCCTTGAGGAGAGAGGCCCTCTACTTCCAAGCGAGTCCTTTAAAGGCCTACCCCATTGAGGGGGACCTCCAACTCCCATGAGCTATATATTTCCGAGTCTAAGAGAAGAATCTCTTTCCATCCTTAACCTCAGCTTCCACTGAGTTTCAGCAGCTGTCCCTTGCTTGTCTCTCGGAGTGCTGCCAGGGTGCTGTTGCATGATCATTTAAGCCATCGTGGACTTAGTGACAGGTAGTTGAAAATTTAAAGACAGTAATTAGGACTTAGGTTGAACGCACATTTGCAATAAAGTAAGATTGTGTTAGTTGCTGTGCTGGGGTGCCTGCAACCTTACCCCTTGCCAAGGCCAGGAAACTGCCACGTTTCCCTAAGCACCTATAACTTGCCCCCCCCTCCTCCACACAGGGCAGTGTTTCATATTATTACACGTGGTGCTGGATTTTAATGAAGATTATAAAACTTTGGCTGGCTCTACTGAGAGAAGGATCATAAATCCCCCTGTAAAATGGGCACTGGCATATGCCGAGGAAGCCGGGAAGCATCGCTCTGGGAGTCTTGGGATACCGATACCGTCTGAAGTGTCTGAAGTGTTGCTGCAGCCGCCCGCACTTGAGGACTTAAGCTCTGAAAGGCTCCAGTTGAAATGTCTGTGTGTAAAATGAAGCAAGAGCCCCATGCAGGAGGATGGTGCCAAAGCTATTTTTCTAACTGCGGTCCGGCTTTCATGGGTACCCGACTCTCAAAGACAGGAGCATTGGGTCTTATTTTCCAATCTCTGTCCCCTTTGAAACAAACGCTGTGCTTGCCAAGTTCCTACCCAAACTTCTCCAACAAGGACGGAATACTGATCCTGGCTCTCACTGCTGGGTAGTTTCTTACAGCCATGGGTGGTTCTTCTGGTGGTCCTCATACTTTCAAACACGTATTGGTTAAAAGCTTTATGCATTTTAAATTTTAATTAATTAACTTAGTTATTTGGTTTTTTGAGACAGGGTTTCTAGGAGTAGTGTTGGCTGTCCTGAAACTCCCTCTGTAGACCAGGCTGGCCTGGAACTCAGAGATCTACCTGCCTCTGTCACCTGAGTGCTGGAATTAAAGGCTTGCGCTACCACGCTGGGCTAAGCTTTATGCATTTTAATAGCATCAATAAATGCTTTCTTATATGAGCCAGGCTGGAGAACCTTCATAACTAGGTTCATAGGGAACCAATGAGAATGTTTATAGGCATATTTGAGCCAGCAGCTGTGTCTGTTAGGTTGTATAGAACAGCTGGGAGGGACATTGATTTAAGGAAGGTAAGCAGGGGGTTATTGTTAAAGACTGATCTTACCTCCTTTCTAGATTCGGAGAGTTTCAACAATAGCTAATAGGCGTTCTTCTTTAGTCAACCTGCCTAAAGAGGGAAAATACATAAAAAACAAAACAAACAAACAAAAAAAAAAAAAACCTCATTTGCAGAGGCTCTATCCAGTTCTGCAATCTTATCTTCTATGGCTGTGAAAAAGACAAAATCTTTGTGTTTGGGGAGGTTGAAGAAGACAAGAAGGGAGTTAGTCATTCTATTTTAATTTTCAGTAGTTACAAGTAAACTCTTGGAATTAAACTCCAGAAGCTGCACTCAGAAACAGCCATGAAATAGCAATGATAAGCCAGGTCCCGGATGGGCTTTGCCTGGGACGGCCACCGAGACGGCCGTGGAGGTCAGGCTGTGAGCGGCCTCCGCCGGGCCAGTGCCTGGGTTGTGCCTTCTAGGCGTGTACAATGGGAAACAGATGCAAAGATTTTTCCCTGTGTATTTCTGCCAGTAACCTGAGTAGAGGTCAATTTCATTCCCATGCCCGAGACATTCAACCATTTTGAATAAATTTTCTCCTCCCTCCACCATTACCTGTGGGTTTGACCCTGAAAATGAACTTTTTTTTCTAAGCATGATGTGGTTTTTAAAAGATGAGGTAAGATACACACAGAGCGCAGGACTGAGGCAAGCACTCTGTAGGGGTTGATTTAAGACAATATGGTGGTTTTTTTCTGTAAGGCAAAGTGGGAGGCAGAATTTTAAGTGAGATACGTTGATGGAGGCCTACAGGGAAATCTGTCTACACAGAGAGGGGCAGGGGGAGGCTAAGAGCAAGACTCCAAATCCAGAGCCAGGAGGAGCCAAGTTGCCTAAGGGCGCTCTGCTGAGGGAGATGAGTGGGAACTGTGGCCCGCACTTGTTCTTTCAAAGTCAGAGGGTAGGACTTAAGGCTAAGCTGCAAAACCCTACCTCAGTGCGCAGGCGACACTGGGCACAACAGTGGCTTTGAGGAGATGAGAATGTAGATGTGTTCAGCAGCTGTTGGAGTTATGTGGAACCAAGCAAACTCCATGATAAGACTGGAATGGGAGACAGACAAGGAGCCAGACTCCACCTCCGCGCTATGTGATCGGGTCATATGGTACAATAGCCAGTCTCTCTCTCTCTCTCTCTCTCTCTCTCTCTCTCTCTCTCTCTCTCTCTCTCTCTGTCTCTCCCTCTCTCTTTCTCTCTCTTTGTCTCTCTCTCTTTGTCTCTCTTTCTCTCTCTCTGTCTCTCTCTTTCTCTCTTTGTCTCTCCCTCTCTTTCTCTCTGTCTCTGTCTCTGTGTGTGTGTGTGTGTGTCTGTGTGTGTGTGTGTGTGTGTGTGTGTAGCAAACACAGGAGTGATGGCATAGGCGCTGCTCTTTGGTTAGATGATTGATTGGGTCAGCTAAGTCTTAACTGAAGGAACTTTCAAGTGGAGATATAAGAGGGCAGTCCCTACTGCTAGCTGTCTTGGGAGGAAAGCTTCTCAGATTTCAAGACTGATGCAAAGGTCTTTGGGTAAAGTAGACTTAGCACACTTCTGTGGAATAAAAGCACCCAGTGAGCCACAGTGCCTGAGGACAGAAAGAAGAGTGGCAGGCCGGAGAGCCCGGGGGCGGAGTGGGGTGCCAGCAGGCTTTCAGATGAGGCAGGCTCGGAGCCTGGACCAACCTGTGGTCTCTTAGGAAGCGCTTGTTCCTCTAGGAGCACACGTTTTCGGGAGACGTTCCGGTCCAGCCTCCTGGCAAGGTCAGAATATGGAACCTGGCACATAGCAGCAAAATGGAGAGAGCAGACACAGCCGGGCCTCACCCCCGCAGGGTCATTCTGTTCCGCAGACAGAGGGAAGTCAAGGATGGAAGCAGAGAGAGCAAGTATGAGAGGGTTGACATGGGGGAGGGACTAGAATAATGGCCACAGGTGGGATCTCAGTACATTTACAAAGGAATGGAGCTGGATTTACCGAGGGTCCCATTGTGGAGAGTGAAAGAAAAAGAACTCAGAAAAGTCTGGACTGGGGCCTGAGCAGCTTAGTCAAGAGAGATTCTACAGGAGCAGTGAGCAGAACTGGAGGGAAACTCCAGCACTTAGTTTGGGCTGCCTACCAGAGAGCTCAGTTGCAAAGTTGAGCCAGTAATAAGATATAGGCATTAAAATGGAGGAAAGATGTCCCAGTAGTGTGTGTGTGAGAGAGACAGACAGACAGACAGACACACACACACACACACACAGCCAGAGGTGGGGGGAGCTTGAGGACTTGAGGATTAGGATCTCGAGCAATCTAACATTTAAGAGGTCAAAGGTTAGGAAGATCAAACCACTGAGACCGAGGAGCAGTAGCCACAGGGGGAGAACCCAAGGCAAAGAGTACATTTTGGAAAGCAGAGCATCATCAGCTGAGCCCATGCTTCTGACAGGGGTGGGGTGGAGGGTATGGACTGTGTGACCATGTGGAGTCTTTCTGTCCTCGACAGAGGAACGGGTGGTAGAGATGAAGACGGGCTTGGATGGTACAGTGAGTGTTACAATGAGTTTTGTTGTGAAAGGAGATAGGAAAACTTGGACATGGCCAGAGGAGAAATCAGAGCTTATTGTGGGTCAGTAAACCCTGGAGGGAGAAACTCGTGGCTATCAAGGCAGGGGGATAATTTCTGGGAAGAAACTCTTGAATCAGAATGGACTTCATGTAAATGTAAGGACAGCGCATCCCTGGCAAGGTGGGAAGGCGGCCCATTTGTCTAGGAAGGAGTGTGGAATGCAGTTCTGAAAAGTCCGGTGCGCCCCTGTCTGAGTGGATCTGTTTTCATTGGTCAGTGGAGAAAGGTAGGCTGTGAGAGCTGAGGGAAAGAAAACGTAGTACCAAGAGGCGCAGCAGGGTGTCTGAGCTCAGAGGGGCATTGATGGGTCCATATGAGCACACTGCTGGTCAGGACGGTGATTTCTGCATCACTGTTCCATTTCTCCTGCACCGTGAACAATACTGAGTGCTCACCAAGTTAGAGAGCACTGTGCTTTTTGCTGTAATTAGGATCAAGACAAAAATTTGACTTACAGTTATTGTTAGATTTGGCTGGTAACCTCTTCTCTCTTTGAACTGTCCATGTCTCACAGATCAGACAGACAGAATAACGAAACGCCATACTAAGGTCTGAATGGGACAAAGGGCAGCCGGGTGGCTTCCTGGGGGTGGTGATAACAGAACTGGATTCTAAAAGAGGCAGAGGATTTGTCAAAGATATAAGAAGGTCGTTTCCATCAGAATTAAAGAACTGAGTTGAGATTATTAGGACCAATGTCAATATCAGAATGCAGACACACAAAGGCAGACATGGTCCAGCAGTTTGAAGACTTACTTTTATTCATAGTCTAAAATTCTTATAATTTTCCAAGGAAGTATTTATAATATCGAGGAATTGGAAGCAGCTGGAGATGGCAGCTGGAGCCCCACAGCCTAAACCAAAGTAGTTAGCAGGTCAAAGGACCAGGACAGGCAGATGAGAGAGGATCATGGTTTAGAGGACACATGTATATGGAAGGTGACAAACAGGATAGGAGTCTTAACTAGAAGACTCTCACGCAGGATGCAGGAGGAGAGAGAAGGCAATTCGTCAGAGAGGAAGGTGGACCAGGATCAGAAGTGGGACTTTGGCTGGTGAAAGGGCTCACTGTGTAGAAGCAATTGGTGTGCAAGCCGGATGACCTGGACTTGATCCATAGAGCCCACAGTTTTAAAAGGCACACCTCTGCAATCCCAGCTCTCCTAAAATGAGAGGGAGGTAGCGACAGGAGGATGGAGCAACCAGAAGGAAGGTCCAGAAACCAGTTAGCCAAACCAGTTAGCCAAACCAGTTAGCAGAGCGAGTGACACAGTCCTGCCTTCAAGTCGAGAGAACCAACTCCTGACAGCTGCCCTCTGACCTGCAGACACTATGGCATGTGTGCTCTCACACGTGTACACACAATGATCATACACACACATATAAAATGATACCAAAGAAACCCTGTTCAGAGTTCAAATCTGCAACACATCCGAACGTGAAGGAGCAAGTATAAAGGACACAAAGTTCACACCACGGGTGTGAGCAGAACAAGCAGGAAGGTAGAGCCAGAGAAGAGGGGAGGGCCAGGAGGAGGGCGTTTCAGTGTGTGGCCTGGGAGAACACCCAGGACCAAGAAGCTGCTCAGTAAGAGGTCCGTGTGTAGCGACCCACTGCAGGGTCGTGGGGGCTGTGTGGGAGAAGAGGCCGGAGGAGCTGAGGACTGGGACTGAGGATGGCTCCTGAGCTGGGGAAGAGGGGACATTGAGAGACTAGAACTGGACGCAGCAGCAGCAGCAGCAGCAGCAGCACAGGCAGAGGAAGATGTAGGGAGCAAGTGGAGAACCCTGTATCTGGAAGTAGCCCAGGGTCGGGGCAAGGCTTGAAGAGTGGAGACACTGAACGTACTCTGTAGGGTGCAGCAGAGTCATCCAGCTCACCACTGTGCAGAGTGGGGCTTGAACCCCGAATGGGCTACAGCAGAAATCAAGAAACGGAGGGTTCATGTGAGAGATGGGGAGGTCACTTGCCTTTTGTTCCATCTTAAAAGCTATGACAATGTCGTTCCTCTCCCCACTTGTGATACCTGGGTTTCTCACGTTAGTAAGTTAGCTGTCCACCTCTTCATGCCTGACTTAGGACTTCTTACAGGATATGGAAAGTTGAATTCGCTAGCCTGATAGCAATTTCCCCAAAGAGTCAGTGAGACCATACTTACAGTTTCTAATCTATTTTTAAGAATTGTTTATGTGATATAATTACACAAGGGCATCCAACCTGAACAGTGGTAACAGCCGTGTGCCGGGCATCACAGCTGACGTGTGGCCACCTGTAGCTTTCAGCCCACTGTGAATAGAGACCAGGATATCATCATGGAGCCCAGGATCAAAATAGTGATCCTCCTGCCTCTAACTCTCCAAAGCCTGTCCTACTATGTTCCCAAGGTAGGCCCACCCACTCCCATACTCCAAAAGAGGGCCATTTTTGGTTTCAAGTTTCACATGCAGGGGCCTTGTGGCTTGACCAGAAGCAAATATTGGTGGCCTTGGTTGAAGCACATTGGGTCTGCTGGACCCTTCCCCCACTTTGGCACCCTGGGTTCTATAGCTTCCCCAGGTCTTGTCAACAGCAGGCTCCGATTGGCAGGTTTCCTCTATCTCTAGCCTTAATTTTTTGAAGCCGGAAAGTCTGGCGTTGCGAAATGTGGATTGATCTGTGATGACTGTCAGGATTAGTTCCGGGCTGTGGTCCAGAGAAGAAACCCGAGTTCCCAAGTTCACTGTCCTGCTTGCTAACCTTATGGAAGGCGATGATGTCCAAGAATGTTGTGCATTAATTCACTATAACCCCACACAGTTATTTGCAGAGAAGCTGACGTCAGTCTGGAGATCTAAGCAAACAATCTATCGTTTTAAATTTCAAACCTTACTGTTTTCAAGTTCAATGGTAGATAAAATGTTTATCTTATGTCTGTCTTGTTACCTGCACTTGGCCTGGGAATTCATCTCAATAATGGAATACTGTCACCACTATATGGATAGACCTTGTCTTATATACTAACACACACTTGCACACATACATGTGCACAGGCACACATATATGCCCTATACACCACACTCAAGTTAAATGAATGAATTGTTTAGAAAAGCTGCAACAGTGAAACATACAACTCCCATAGGTCCTAGATAGTGTGATAACTAACATTTTAACACATTTTCTATCTGCTTTATTATTTGCTTTTGTTATTTCTAATCATGTACGGGGGCAATATGTGCACCTCAATCAGCACAGTGCCTCTGGGATCTGAAGAGGGCAGCAGATCCTCTAGAGCTGGAGTCAGGGGACTGTGAGGCACCAGCTACGGGTGCTGGGAACCCAACAGGGCCCTTCTGCAAGAGCTGGGCACGTATCTCTACATCATCTCTGCAACCCGCTATCTGCCTCTTTTTGATAGGTGTACTCATCAACACCATTCTTTTCCTGAATATTTCTTTTCATTTTTTTTTTTTTTTTTTTTTTTGCTTAGCTAATGCCTTAGGTTAGCATATAGGGTCACGGGTGTCAGCGTGGCATTCTCCTGCATGTGGCATGTGCTGCTGGGCTTTGTTCTTATTTTTTTTCCCTCCTTTTCTGAATGTTGTCAGCATGCATCCACCAAACCCTAAACTCAGCAGTTCACATTTTCTCAAGCAACAACATTACATCACCACCTGATAAATCAAACCGTTGGCATTGCTACGCCACCACCATCCAATTCAGACACCCTATTAATTTTCACCAACTGCCCAAACTGTCCCTTCTGGAACAAGATCAAACAAGGGGCTGGGATGTAGTTTAGTTGGTAGAATGCTTACCCAGCGTGCAAGAAGTCCTGGGCTCAAAGAAGGAAAAGGGAACCAAATCTAGATTACGGGTTGCAATTAGTTGTCCTATCCTTTAGTCTATAACCCACAATCCTACTGTGTCCCCAAAGGAGTGCAGTGTGTGTGTGTGTGCGTGTGCGTGTGCGTGTGCGTGTGCGTGTGTGTGTGTGCGTGTGTGTGTGTGTGCATGCGTGTGTGTGTGTGTGTGTGCGTGTGTGTGTGTGTGTGTGATAGTAGCCATCCTATGGTTATAAGGCAGTATGATGCTTAGCTTTGATCATCAATTCGACAAAACCTTGAATCACCTGTGGAAACCTCAATGAGGAATAGTCTAATTCAAGTTGGTCTGGGGTCGGCGTGGGTGACTTTATTAACTTAGATGACGTGGGAAGACCCAGCCCACTGTGGATGGCACCGTCCCTGAGGCTGGACATCCTGAACTGTGTAGAGTAGAGAGACTGAGCGTAGGGAAGTGAGCAGACACGCATTCGTTCCTCTCTGCTCTTGACTGTGATGTCTGTCATGCAGCCAACAGCCCCAAGCTCCTCCCCTTGAAGCTTCCCTGAGACCACGGGAACTGTAAGCTGAAGTCAGCCCTTGGTCTTCTAATTTGCTTCTTGTCTGGAGATTTCATTGCAGCAACAGAAATGAAACTAGAACTGGTTGCATTTTGCTGTGGCTTTGCTTTGCATTTCCTGGTGCTGGCCATAGTGAACATCCTTCCTGAACCTGCCCTGGGGGACTTCTGTATTTTCTTTGGAGAAATATCTACCCAAGCCCTTTTCTCCTGTATTGATTAGGCTGCTGTGTTAGTGAATTGCAGACGTTCTAGACGGTAATCTCTTCCCGTGACTTCCAAACGTGTCTGCCACCATATAGCTTCCCTTTTCACTGCGTTTACTGCATCCTTAAATGGAAGTTTGAAATTTTGATGTTCCTCGCTTATCTATTTCATGTGTCTATTTTTACTGTGCTTTTGGTGTTGCACCCAAGAAATCACTGCCCAGTTCTACGCCAAGGACTTTTTCCTTTGTGTGTTAGTGTTTAGTTTTTTTGGTTTTTTTTTTTTTGAGGGTTTTTTTTTTTAAGTTTAGGTTGTATATGTGTGTGTGTGTATACGTGTGTGTGCACACGTGTGTGTGTGTGTGTGTGTGTGTGTGTGCGTGCATACATTCTGTAAGGTAAAAGTTCCACTTCACTCTTTTATATGTGTTTCCTCAGCAATATTTCTTGAAAAGACTGTTCTGCCCACATTAGACTACCCCTCCAAACTGGTTAAGAAATATTTGACACTATTTGTGAAAACTGGTTTCCAGGCAGTCCTGGTTTGGGCTATTTCTAGTTCTGAAATAAATTTGGGATCAGAAAGATTGGGGCCTCCAATTTTGTCTTTCTTTTCAAGATTTTATTTGCTACACTGTGTGCCTTGAAATACCATATGAATTTTAGCGTGGATTTTTTCATCTCTCACAAAAAAATGCCTTTGGGATTTTCATAGAGATTATAAAAAGTCCATAAAGCACCTAGATCCAACCATTCTTAAATCTTCAAAAAAAAAAATCCATGAATATTAGGGACAATGAGGTGGCTCGGTGGGTAAGAACAGAGGCCACAAAACCCTGGCAACCCGAGGCTAAACACCTGCCAACCTGAGTTCAACGCCCAGTTCCTACAGGGGGAAGCCAAGAGCATTTTTGGCCATTGAGTGTGTGGTGTGGTGGGGTGGAGGAAGGCAGAGGGTCAAACTCAGCCCCGGGCCTCTGCAATGCCGGTTGGTACACTCCTCATTGAGCCACAGCTCCGACCCTTCTTTTTAAACCTTGCATCTCTTCTCTTCTGGTTCCGGGAGCGTTGCCTTAGTGTTGTTGTGCACAGTTTACCTCGGTCAAGTCCAAGTCCAAGAGGATTAACTCAGATTTCCTTCTCTCTTGAGTTGGGGGTGGCTGGTGGCTGGGTATAGCTCACAGCAGCCTTGGCCTCATTAAAAACCCATGTTCTAATCTCTGTCTACAGTTTCCAACGAATGTCATTTCACTCCTCTGTGCTTCAGATTTTTTTTCCATTGATAAAATTGCCATTAGAACTCCATAACGGGAAGTCATTCATAAGTGAGCCAATGAGTCGACAAGTACAACAGCAACCGGCAAGGCCTCCGGAGCATTACAGATGTTTAATTAAATCGACTTTTCTTAGTCCATGACCCATTCATAAACTTGATGCAGACCAGAGGTGAGCAGCCTAGTACATACCATCCCCAGAGTAGTGAAAGCCTTTCTGTAACCAGGACAGGCTCAAGGGCAGGACTGGAGGAGGGGGCACAAAACAGGAAACTCCTTCAGCTTGCTAGCTTGCTGGTGTTTAATTAGATGTGGTTGCTGCAAGGAGATGCATACTCAAGGAATTACTAGAAGCGGGTGGTGAGATTACTGCAAAGAAACCAGTGGGCTCTATTGGAAACAGGTCTGGAAGCTGTCCCTAATCCTGATCTGTCTCCTGGGAACAGTGTGGCCTTCGCTGTATCTGGGCGTCTCTGCTCCACTCTTCCCACAGCTTGTCTATCTATTCAGAATGTTCTGGTGTCTCTTGCTCCAATAGCTGGCTCTCCAGGTTAAGTCTCCACTTGTGCTTTGTTCCCAGATCAGTAGATTAGCAGCCTCTACCTGGCAGCCTTAACCTCTGCTCCACCTCAGGGTGTATGGAGGATCAGTCTTCCGTGTCTGTGGTTCTGACATCCGTGGTCCTGGCTGCCACCCCAGTCCTTAGTGAAATTTACAAAGGCTATCCTTTTGTGGGTCTAAACAGCCCCAACCTCTGATGCATCCCAGGCCATCTGGTCACCCCCAATATATATGACTCTGAAGGAGATAGCTATTGCCAAGAGATGAGCTCTTCACTTGTGTCCCCTCCTCCCCAGGGATGGTAACTAGCACAGAAAGCTCGTGGCTTCCAGGTGCAACTCAAACTGTCCCCAACACTTTTCTCTCCCAATCTCTAAACTCTGCTCATGGCTGTCTCCATTCTGACTCTCTCTCTCTCTCTCTCTCTCTGTCTCTGTCTCTGTCTCTGTATGTGTGTGTGTGTGTTGTCTCTGTCTGTCTTTCTCTGTGTGTCTCCGTCTCTGTCTCTGTCTTTATCTCTCTGGATCTCTGTGTGTGTGTGTTGTCTTTTTCTGTCTCTCTGTCTGTCTGTCTGTCTCTCTCTGTGCTCACACCCATGTGTGTGTGTGTGTGTGTGTGTGTGTGTGTGTGTGTGTGATGGGTGTGTCTGTTTCCTGGAACTCCAGGGAAACTAGTGTGTGTTCTGGGAATATGACAATCTCCTGTGCTCCACCTCACTTGTAAGCTAAGCTAATCTTGGTCCCATTCTTGGGACCAAGAAGTCAAGAGACCCCTGTAATTTCTGTCTTCCAAAACCTCCAGTGGTGGCCATAGCTCATTTTAAGGCTTGGTTGTCACATTGGCTCCTTTGCAGCTTCAGTTTCTGTTGTTCATTGGCTGTACCTAATTCAGTATATAGTCCCTGTTTGTTTTGCGAAAGACTGATTCTGATGGCCAGTCACACAGTCTAGCTGGCTAGCCAGGCAGGGACTGGCTGCCTCTGGTGCATTAGGAATGTGATCAACTGTCACCAAGTTGGAGGCAGTATTGATGGTGGGAACACTTCATGGTCATGCAAACCTTTCCCTTAGCATATACTGTGTGAGGTATTTTCTCTTCAGGAGTGCTATAATAGGTATATGCAATGATATTTCATATCCACTGATAGTTCGCAAATGAGATAGTCTGTGAGATATCAACTTGGAATCCCCCAACACACCCAGCACTATAAATTTCTCAGCTTTTCTTTTCTTCTCTTCTCTTCTCTTCTCTTCTCTTCTCTTCTCTTCTCTTTTCTTGTCATCTCAGAGTACGGAAGGTAGAGAGCCCTTTGCCCCGCTCTCTCACTTGTGTCGTCTCTGTTGCTTGGACAGTTTGCTGGCAGACTCAGGTGCAGTCTCCTCACTTCACAGATCCATGGCTTCAGCACCTTACTGTTCTCTGCTGTCGCCCTTCGTAATAAGACTTCCTGCTGCTCTCAGAGCAGTGGCCCCAATCTTGTTAAACATTATCTCTAGCATATTAATAGGAAACTCGGGTCCGAAAAAGACTGACATTCTGTGATTAAAAATACATTTGTTTAAATGGTTCAGTTGTCTCCATTTGAATATTGCCCACTGCTTCCATAACAATAGCAGAAGTTTCCACTGATGTTTCTAATGTCTGACCCCTGCTATATCTGCAGTGGCAGCACAAAGCCTGGATAATATGGCTTGATTTGATATGTGCTAATTGCTTATCAGAAATTACTCAATTGTAGCCTATCGCTGCTGAAATGGCTTCCAAGGGGGAAACTGGGCACTTTTGAAAGGTGCATTAATGCCAGTCGGCCAGGAGTGTCACGTTTAGTGTTCTAAAACAGTAACAATAATGGCATGCGAGAGGCACTGTATCCAAAGGCATCCTGTGTTCTCTCAAGGAAGGCACAGAGAAAAGCCGGCCAGATATAGAATGGAATATAACAAAATCATTCAGTCTATTATTAGTTTATTCAAAACCACGAGCAACTCAAAGCAGTTCACAGCTCTCGTGATGAATAGATCTTCTTTGTTATTCCATTGTAGGAATATCAGATAACCCAACCCTTACTAATTCAAACCTCTCAGAGTGCTGCTCATAAAACACAAGGTCCCTGCTTTAATAATCTGAGTAAATGAGGTGACACTTTATATCCCTCATATCCACCTCTGTGGTACAATGTTGTCACATTTTGTGTTGATGAAGTTTCAAAATGTTATACAGAGGTTGGGAAGATAGCTCAGTCACTAAAATACTTGCCACACAGCTTGGGGATCTGAGCTTGTTCCTCAGTACCCCTATACTGGAGTGACTGCAGATGCTTATAATCTCAGCACTGGGGAGCCAGAGACAGGGGCATACCTCGAATTTCCTAGCCAGCTGTCCTACTGTAATACAGATCCTCCAATCCCACTGAGAGATTACACACGCAAAAAAGGTCAGTGCCTCCCGAGAAACAGCTCCTGACCTAACCTCTGACTTCACACACACACACACACCATACAACACCCTACGTACTCCCATACACACCACATATATACATACCATACAACACATCATATATACACACCACACCACACACATCATATACACACACACCCACCACACACATCATATACACACACCACACCTCCCACTATACATACACACATACCACTCACACATACCATATAACATCCCACATCCCACATACCACATACACACATACACATATACAGCACTCCCCACACTCCAATATACACCACACCACATCACACCACACACACCACATATACACATACCACACCTTCACTATGCAACACATACACACACACAACACCCTCCACATACCCCCCACACTATGCACCCACACACACCATATCCCCCCACATCACACAATACAACACATGTACATCATGTCATACATACACCACACACACAACACATACCATACACACCACACAAATACACACACACAGCACACTCCCATACCACAGAACACCCCACACCACACGCATATATACAACATACCACATACACACACATACCACATATACACCACACCCCCTCACACATCACCACATACACCACATGCACATCACATCACACAAACACACACATACCACACACAGCACATACCACACACATCACATCTACACAACACACACACCATACCCATACAACACACACCAGATCCACACCACACACAGACACACATCACACCCACAACAACACACATATAACACACCCACACACCACACACATCACATACACCACCCCCTCAACAACACACATACACCACACCCACCCACCACACCCACAACAGCACATAGACACACAACACACCAAACATACCATACACATCATATTCACCACATCCATAGCACACACACATCACACCCATACACCATATCCACAACAACACACACATCACACCTACACATCACACAAAAAGTACTCACAGCAACACACACAGACACAACACACACACACAAACACACACACACACACACACACACACACTACTTTCTACTGATAGTTCTACACAGAGCAGAAGGAACCCTGGGAAACTGGGCAGCAGTGTGATGACTGTAAGGGCAGAGATAGTGACATTGTCAGGGTTCTTTCTGGAGCTCAGGACACAGACAGGAGCCAAGATTCCATGACCTTCTCTGAGGAGGGTTTTAAGTGAGCCTCGGCCACTCCCTGGCTTGAGCAGAGGTGTGGGGCTAGACTGGATGGCACTGGACACAGACTCCCTCTTGAACACTCCCTCTTGGCCAGTGTGGGTGCAGTGTTGGCACACAGCGATAGGCCAGTGAGCACCTTCCCTTCCCTATGAACTACAGTGTCCGGAACTCTGTGTGGACACTGTTCCATTTACCTCTGTGTTGCTACCGTCCCCAAAGAGGTGTTTGGTGTGCTGGAACAAGGTGGTTTCAGGAACCTATGGGTCCATAGGCCTTCCATGTCCTCTGGGGAGATGGCGCTTTCTTCCCCAGGGCTCGGAGTTGAAACCCCGGGGAAGGTCTCTGCTTGGCACCAACGGATTATGCACCATGGCATGGGCTGTCCATGGGGAAAGAGGAGTTCAGGGCTGTCACAGTCCCATATTAAAGGGAAGGGGTGCTAAAGCAGAAAAACACCCTATGTTCACCTTCTAGCCATATCCTGGATCCACACTCAACAGGATATCAATTCTGGAGATCTTCATGTAGTCTAGGGACAGTCCTGCATTCCCGAATTCAGTGTGCTCACATCCACCCAGCATCCCTTCCCCACTTCCTGCCTCTCCCCCATGGTTAGGGCATCTTGTGTCTTCTGTAGACGGTATTCCTCAAGCAGGCCAATGTTCACAGACAGACAACACATAGACACAACACACCACACACGTCTTAAATGCTAGACATCATGTTTGCTTTCAGTGTCTTCATTAATGGGGAGAACATCGATAGCTTTTGAACATTGGTATGAAATGCTAGGATTTCTCATGTCAGGAGAGTGAATCTGGAAGTAGGCACAGGATGGATGGAGAGGGCAGGAAACAAGATAGGAGAAACTGGCACTGGCTGGCTGGGTGGGTTCAGAGCCGGAAAGAGGAACTGACGGCTCTCTGGGCAGTGCCGTCCTTTAGAACTTGGGAGATGATTTGGTGATGGGGCTCACAAAAGGGAGAGAACCCTTTACCACCCCAACCCTTCAACTTCAGAACTGACCAAGAAGGAGGAGATGGGCTCGGCATGTTACAGGACTTTAAAATGAGGGCTCTAGAACCCAGGTGGTGGAGCGGACAGAGCTGGAGAGAGAGCTTCGATCAGAGCTACAATGAAAACATTGCAACAGGGGATTCCGTCTGTCCATCCTGCCAGGACAGACTGGAAGAGAGAAAGGTGCTCTCTCAGCACACTGAAGCTTCGGTGGGAACCCCGGTTCTCCCCTCCACCCATCCCGTGTTTCATCTTTCGGTCTTAACTACTGTTTCTACCTCAGATGTTACCTTGACCTTGGCCACTACCACCGTTTCCCCGGCCGGTCCTTACCTTACTGCAAACTGCATTGTCTTCTTGAATGTCACAGTCTGTGCCTCCACTCCTGCCACCTAGAACAGTCCTCGCACAGCAAGAGGGAGGTTTTCTTTAAGTGTTTAAGTTTATCTAAAACCCTCTTGCTGGCTCATGCTCAGAGTAAAAACTAAGACCCCAGTGGCATGGTCTTCCCACTAGTACGGTCTCACAGACTCTTCTTGCCTTGTCTCCATCTCAGGTCTCAGCTGTTTGTCACCATCCTGTTCATTTACCACGTGTCCTTTATACCTTCCCTTCAGCGACGTGGCCATGCCAACTTCTGCATCTCTTCTGCTGAACTTCCTTCCTGCCCGAGCGCTTCTTCCTCTCTGGTCTCCTATCTCTCCAGCTCAGGTTTCTGCTCTTCAATCTTCCACCCGTCCCCAACCTGCAACGACACAGAGTGATCTTAATGTCTCAAGAACCATTCTGTTCTTAATGTCTCATGACCCAGGCCTGTCTACCCGCTCTCTCTCCTACACTAAAGCAAAACATTGACCAATGAACCAAGGAGCAAGACTCATAAAACTTTCGTGGGCCCAACTTATGCTGAGATTTTGTCCTGCGGGGAAATACGGGGAAAGGAGCAAGATGCTCTTATCATGCTAACGCTTAGGAGTGGACCCCGATTCAACATACCTCTCTTTTAAAATGTGTCCCAATTTAAAAGAATAGACTCTCATTAGTTGCTTTTCTTGGTGCCGTGACAGGGCAACTTAGGGATGGGAGGGTTGACTCATGATCTGAGAGAGACAGTACTTCACGGCTTGGGAACAGGGCCTCAGATGCTCACATCCGACGCCCGGAGGTGGGGAGAGAGATGAGTGCTGGTGCGACTTTCTCCTCTCTGTGCGCTCCAGCAGGAGGATGTGACCCATGTTCACGGTGGCTCTTCCCTCTTTGGTCAACCGCCTCCGGAAACCCTCTCACTGCCACACTTGGAGGTGTGACCTCTGAATGCTTTCAAATCTTGTCAGTCTGATGAAATTTACCATCATCATAATACTAAAAACTAAATATGTTTTTTAGGATTTGTTTTTAGTTTTAATGCTGTGCGCGCTCACGTGTGTGTGTGTGTGTGTGTGTGCTCACATGTGTGTGCACGCCCTTCTTGGAGGCCAGAAGATGTTGTTCTCTAATGGTAGAGTTACAGATAAGTGTCAGTCACTCAACCTAGGATTTGTGGACTGATTTAATTCTGGTTTCCTATAAAAGCAGTATAAGCTCTTAACACTGAGCCCTAGACATTTTTTGCTGCTGTTTTTTGTTTAAGTTAAGATATACAGAATTCTTCCTTTGACAAAGAGATTCCTCTGGAATGTTCAGGAAATACTTTTCTACTATATGCAAAGTTTGTGATTTTTTATTTCCAACATTCGGTTCGTACAAGCTTCAAGGATACATCAACTGTGGGAAACAAAGAATGTCTGCGTTACTGCTGTGTCGTGATGGTGAAATTGAGGCACAAAGCATTCTGGGGGATGAAAATGAGCATCCACAATAGAGTCAAGGTTAGAAACCAGAAAATGTTAGCATCCAGTATTTGCTGGAATCAAAGACTAATGCAGTTTCCCAAGGATTTTTCCTCTTTAATGGAGACGAACTTCCTCCCACTCTCTTCCTGCCCTGAAGCAGACTGGTGTGTAGGCATCCAGGTGCTCTCCTCAGCGCGGGCTAAGTGAGTTCCTGGTGGTTCCTTCTGAGAGCCCTCCTTGGGCAGTTCTAATGGTCAGGCTGGGCACCTGTACCGTGCTACTTTCAATAAAACATTGTGCTCTAGCTTGTGCAAACAGGCAGAGTCGGCAGCAAACTTACATTTTAGTGTAATTTAGAAAAGCAAATAACAGATTTTTTTTCAATAAAAAAGGAAATGAAATTAAAAACAAGACCAGTTTCATCTCCCAGACGTGCCATGGCAAGCTTGGCGGTGGTGAATTTGGTTCTAGCTCAACGGTCTCAGCTACAAAAGCAGCCTTTTACAAGGAGATGTTGGTGGTGGTCCCCATCTTTGGGGTTCAGCTGGGCTCCAGGTTATTTTAAAGAGGGTTTTTAATATGAATAGATTTCTGTTTCTGTTAATAAAGCTTTCTGTAGATACAGATCTAATTGATGCTAACCAAAATAGATAGTGGGATAAACCTCAATACCTAGAATTCCCGAAACCAAAATCTAGAGCCAAATTCTATCTGAATACAACCTGGTCATTGCATTTTGATTTGGGTGAGAAAGTAAAGCTAGCATCTGCTCAGAAACATTTTCAAGTGAAAGCAGTCTGCCCGGCGGGCTGTTATGTGTGTTCGCTCTAATCATTCCCCAGGTCAAGGGTGATAAATCTTACTTAGGCAACTGTATAAAGGAAATTAAAGGCCCAGTATGTAAGGGCTGGGGAGGTGTTGTATTAACTACTTAGCATTTACACATCAACGCATAACATCATTTAGGAGCCTTCCGTCTCACGCTTCCGAGTCTATTAAAAGTTAGAAGGTACGGCCTCAAGGTCTCTCACATACAGACATCGCTTACGCCCCTGATGTAAAAACACCCTCAGGAGCAAGCTGCAGCGGAAGATAAAAGCTTGACCAAAACATTCAATTTTGCTTTTAAATAATTTGAGTGATTTCAAATGAACACACACACACACACACACACACACACACACACCTGGGCAGGAGCCTGGAATGTCAAGTGTGTTGTTTGCTTACTTTTCATAACAACTCCACAGGGTGGGTCTTATTATCTCTCTGGTACAGATGAACAAATTAAGGGTCAGATAGGTTAATATACCAGGTGCCGCGTAGCTAAAATTGGCCTGTTCAGTATTTAAATCCTAGCATTTATGACTTTACACTTCCTCCCTTAGCAGTCAAGAACCAGTCTTTGGGAAAAAACTACATTGCTTCACATCAGGGATCCGATCTGTTTTTTTATAAAGAGACAAATTATTATAATAGTCAGTCCTGACATTACCCTAAAAATGACGTCACCAGATGGTCACAGCATTTATAGACAGAGTGTTTCATTGCACCCTGCTTTAGTTCTTCATTCATTTCTACCTTGCGGGCGGGTCTCCTTGAGATTTCAGAGGTAGCCTCTGTCCTGTTCCTGCCTCTCTCCTTCACCTCTGTTTTACAACATGACGTCAAGAGACAGAGCAGCTTAATATTTACAAAATTTTGTAAATGCATTAGATTATAAATGGAGTGAGTATTTATGCAGGCCTCCCCCCCCAAATATGACATGCATAAAGATCACAGGTCAGAAGTCCACAGTTCAGTGAGGTGTCTCAATGAACACACTCAACAGTCAGACCAAGAGGGAGAGAACATCCACTGCAGAGCTAATGTCATCCCGGATGTGGCTGGAATATTACTTCAAAGTCTGTTTATATAAGTGATCTTTTGAAAGGTGAGAGCATCTTTAAAACATAGTCCATTAGCTCCGCTTCAAGCCTTCTTGCATTCTGATTTGTTTACCTGTTCTCTTAACCCATGAGATGTGTTTATATAAAGGCATGGTTGAACAGTCCACCATACAATGAAAACCAATCCCCCTTGAACGAAACTCAGCATCCTACAGTCATTGGGCTATCTTCACCTGAAAACACATTAAGATCTGGTTTTGATGATGACCATAGTAAAAAGACATTGCTGTCCTGAACTGTGAAATTCTGTTTGTTATTAAGGAGCAATGCCTCATGATGTCTTTCCCATTTGCTTAACAGTAGATCTGAGCTTATTTTCACCAAAGAAGGATGGTCTCAGCCAAAGCCTGTTGGTCTTTTTCTTTGATTTGTCAACACACGGGATGATGACTTGCGTGTGTGCAGAGGGGTTGGTTGATTCCACACTGACATACTGTGACCCTTCTCCTTCTGCCTTCCGAGGGCTAAGATTGCAGCTGTGTACCACATCTGCCTAGACCTGTTGCCATTTGAATATGACTGCTAAACAAAACAATTCAGGATTGGTTCTTTGTCTTCCAGTTTCAGTGATAGCTTTCCTATCTTTGGAGGAAGATCTGCCACGGTGGCGTACGCCAAAGCAAGCCTTGCTTCTGTCAGGGAACAAGAGGCACGCCTCCAGCACGACCGGCAATATTCACGTTCTGAGAATCAGAGCGCACTCATGTGAGGGGAGTCAGTTACGCTTCAGAGATGAGTCACGTAGGGTGGCACAGATGGTGTGGAACGGCGTCTCAAAGATGTGAAAAATATGGATGGAACCCACACCACAAATTAGCATAGCAAGGTGAGTTGTGTAAGATGAGGAAGGAAAATACTGTGAGACCAAAATCCCAATTTTACCACTTGGCTCTGGATAAACTTGGTGAAGGCTCCTCATTGTATGCTAAATGCTTCCTAAGACACCAACACTTGGACATAGAATGTGCCATCGCCGGGGCTCTCAGCTGTGGAGAAAAATACACACGAGTGGGTAGCAGCTTAGGCACTGCTGTGCAAAATCGGCTGTGACCCACACCTTTTTGCTTTAATAATATCATATTTTCATCGATTCATTGAAGTTTTCATCGTATGTGTCTATCTCCCACATCCACCCTTTCCTTGCCCCCTCTGCCCACTTCTTGACCTCTTTCATTTTTAAAGGAGAGGCTGACTCAAAGCTGACGTCCTGGTCCTCTGCCTCTTACAGGCTCTCCACCTGCTCTTTCATGTGGGATGCTGCCTGAGCCTTATGTGTAGAGCTTCCAGTTACCTGATTTTGAAAAGTTCATGCAGTGACATTTTTAAAAAATTTTTTCAGTGGTTGACTTCAATATTGTATCAATACATTGCATATGCTAATGGAGATTTAAACATACAAGATTATGGGATGTTATAGTTTAAAATATATTTGGACTTCACTTTTTTCTGTGAAGAACTGGGACCCAGTGGGTAAGGATTTTGGGCCTTAGAGAGATAGATCTGAAGCTGGTATTTGCCACGCAAAGACCCTCACAGGGACCTGCCTTTCCTGCAGTTCACAGTATTCCCTTCTCCACTACCTGACTGCAGCCTAAGGTTTGCTAGTTTCTGCACAGTCACTCACAAAACAAAAAAATTGGAAAACATAGACACAAAGAAGGTAAGTTACTGTTTTAAATTGTTTCTTTGAGGTCTTTTTGTTTCCATCCATAGGTTATCATTACCTTTAATTTATGTGATATGATTTTGTATCTGGCTTAGGACTTTCAGTTTTCATTTCTATGATGGCAGCAATAAGCTCTTGCTGAAAGTAGTTTCATGTTGAAACAAAGTTTATCAATGTTGTAAATGCTGCAGCGGTTGCTACGAGAAACTGATACTTTGTTCCCATAGGAACTGTTGTCTCAAAATGGGAAATATAGATTCTTTAGTTTCAGTGAATGAAAAAGTAGTTTGAAGTAGGAAGCATTTGGCTCTCTCTGGAAGGAAATGTAAAATTACTATCATCAGATTAGAAAGATGTGGTTACGTGGTTACAGTTGCCTAAAGGGGCAAAAGCAATTCCAGGTGTCTTTTGTGGGGGTGGAGAGGTGCATTGGGGATGGAACTCAGGGTCTGGCTTGCTAAGGAAGCCCTCTACCACAGTGGTCTCCTTCCTCTTTGAAGAACTATGTCCTTGCAACAGACAGAGGTCTCTACAGAAAACCGCAAGTGATCAAAAGGCAAAGAGCAAGTGACTAGGAAGTGTCCAGCTCCACATGATACAGCTAACCTAGGGCTCAGGAATCAGCGTGGAAGAGGGCGGGGAAGAGCCAGAGGACCCAAGAACTTGGCTGTGAGACTGAGTTGCCCAGCAATATCAGAGAAAGGATACCCATGAAATCTCATCAGCTTCCCAAACAAGCCCTGAAGAAGGGTGCTGCCAATAGACATGCTAACATGAAAGGGGCCTCATGGGACCTCAGCCCAAGATGAAGAACCTTAGGCAACTAAAGATGCCCAGGGCGGGAGACATAGTCTTCCTGAGGGAAGGGCCTCTAATGATTCTCCAATAGCAAGTGGCCAGCCCTATGGTTATACACACACAAGTAGCATTATACAGACTGAGCAGCTATATTTATATATTTAGGAATATATATATGACATTTCCCTCTTTCCCCCTCATGCAAAGGTTAGCAGACAGTATGTCCTGCTCTGTACCTAACAGCGATTACATCCTGAGGATCTTCCCACATCAGTGGGCCAAAATCTCTTCCAACTGCTTTCCCGTAGCTAAGTACTATTCATTGTGTGTATATTATGTTTATTTAATCAGCTCCCTGGTGTGGGAGTCAGGGTTCTTCAGACACAAAGCCAATGGGATGAACAGGCATAAGAAGACCCTTAAGATAAGGAGCTCTGGGTGACTGAGGAGCTTCTGAGATGTGCTCAGTAGGAGACCTCTGAGAGCAGAAGGTGCAGCTCCATTCTGGAGGCTAGTGTGCTTGGAACCTACAAAGACCCAGTGATTCAGGTCAGATCAGAAGGAAGGGAAAACAACCAAGTGCCCGGGTTTAGTGCACCAAGCAGGAGAAATTCTTTGCTTTTCAGGAGTCTGTCTTTTTGTTCTATTCAGACCCTCAACGGACTGAATGTAGCTCCACTACTCTGCCTAGCCCCACTACAGAGGCCAGCATGATTTCTTTAACTGCTGACCTATTTCAATGCTGACCTCTGCAAACACCCAGAATAACCAAATATTCATGACTTAGTTGAGTAGGCACATGACATTAAGCTTCACACCTATTAATAGGTACCTCAGTGGTATTCAAACTTCTGCTATTATGTATAGCTCTGCCGGGGGCTGGGGGGGGTAACCTTTGTGTTAGTTTTCATCACAGTGACAGTTGCCTGAGAGAACAACTCACAGGAAGTAAGGGTTCTTTGCTCTGGCTCCAAGTTCAGAGGTCTCAGGGCAGGGTTGGCTGGCTTCTCTCTGTGGGCCTGGGATAGGCACAGCACTTTGACATCGGCTGTTGGTCATGTTCTTTTCATGGTCAAGAGAAAGAGAGGCCAGGAACAAGATTTGCCTTAAAGTTTCTACTACCTCAGAGACAACCACCAACTAGGGACTAAGCCGTCAGTCTGACACGCATGGACGTTTCATAGTCATACCATAACAAGATTATGTGCACGGCATTCCCAGAAACAGTGTTATAGGTCAAAACAGTAACATGATAGGGAGTGTCCTATTGCCATCCATGGGACAGAGATAAGTTCTTACTAGTAGACCTGCTAGAATATTCAACGGATATTTCCCCCTCTACCCTGCTTTTTTATTATTTATTTATTTATTTATTTATTTATTTATTTATTTATTTATATTATTTATTTGCCAGTTTGATATGTGGTCAGTCTCACTGATCCTTAATTTGAATTGTTCTCTCCTATGAATGAGGTGACATGTGACATGTCTTTTCCTGTTTGGGGCCTGTTCCTGTTGCCTCACGGACTTTCTACACACATTCTTTGTCCGGCTTCTGTTAGGTTGCCGGACGTCTCTCAATTTTTATCCCAAACATTAGGGAGCATGACCCTTTGCAATAGAGGCTGCAGCGTGTATTTGGTTGGTTGCCTTTAGTTTGTGTGGCGTTCGGTCAGTTTCAATCGGCCTTTGCACCCTGGCTCTCCCCTTTTAAGCTGACTAGTAGGGGAAGACACCCTCCAAAGGAGCGTGTCGCTGAGGTACCTGGGGAAGCTTGCTCCAAGTCCTTGCTTGTGCACTGGGCAAACATTGTCGGGAGAGGCTCTGAGCATACTGGAGCAGACATGATGGAAAATCAGGACACACAGGGTTGAGCCTGAATGAGAAAGGTCACTAAAAATAGATATTTGATCCAGTGTAAATATTAAGAGTGAGATAAAGCAAACAGAGACTCTCTCAGAATGAAAAGAATGGCCTGGATTTCTGAGTTTGAAAACAATAATCTCCGTGAGGGAAAACGTTATGGCTTGTCATGATTCCCGCTCACGAACTAGGCTAGGAGTGCGAAGGTTTAATATAAGTTTTGATAAATGCTTCACAATTTGAAATCGATTCGAAAACCATACTATTTCAGCCCCCTGAATTGAGAAACATATTTGCTTATACTGGTAGCTTTTTACGGTAGTCGAATCACGGTCTGACTACTTTTAGAAATGAATAATGGATTAAAAGTACACTTTGCAGCTTACATTAGTTACTTTTGTAATGCAAAAGAGAAGCATGATAATGCACTATTCAGCATGCTTTAATATGATTTATACATACACTACACGGCATAAGTAATTCATTACGCCCTTCACGGTACATTTCCTGGGCCCAGAAGCTCCTGGCTGCAACTATTTCATCTCCTAATCAGGCTGTCTAATGGAGGAGTCTGGGGCCAGGAGTGTGAATCTCTCAGCCCACACTGATCCAACAACTCAAGGTAAATGCTGTTCTGAAGTGAGACCTACACTCACAGCAGCAGGTAGATGACGACGCCCTTACACATCTAACCTTGAAGAAGGGGCCTGGACAACTACTTTAAAGCTGTAAATGACTTTGAAGTCTGGGGCTATACAGGCATGGTAATTGTCATTCCGGGATTTACCTGCCTTTGGAAATAGCACCCTGGAAAGGTCATTTCTACAAGGCAGTGGTCCATTGCTGAGTATCTGGGCATGAGTTTTTACTATGTTTGTGAACAGCACCAGCTCAAAAAATAAAATCACATGCTGGATGTTTTTCTTTTCAAAGTGTGCATTTACTCAAAGGCTGAGGTGCTGGTCTTTGGATTTTATGTCATTTTCAGAAGAATCATCTCATTGATAGTTGTGAGCCAGGAGTGGGGCGTGCTTCCCAGGAGTAGATATAACTTCAGTGAGGTCCAGGGCATTACGCAAATGGAGTCTCTCATAGCTTATGTTTAAATATTTAGATGGTATAGATCAAGCTAACAGACTGTTAAATAAAATATGTCCTAGCCTCTTACCTTGACAAATGTTTCTTCACGATAACCTCGAAGGCTGAATTTGAAGTTTGGTTTCCCTCTGAAGATGCCCAGGTTTAAGCTACGCTTCTTTCCCTAGCCATTTGATAGTGGCCAGCAGTGGTCTCCAGACTGGAATCTGGGCACACTTTCTGAGGCATGCTTCAATGTTGGAACTTAGGCTCAGATAGTGGAAACCTTTTGTGTGTGTGTGTGTGTGTGTGTGTGTGTGTGTGTGTGTGTTTTGTTTTGTTTTGTTTTGTTTTTGTTTTTTTGAGACAGGGTTTCTCTGTGTAGCCCTGGCTGTCCTGGACTCACTCTGTAGACCAGGCTGGCCACAAACACAGAAATCCGCCTGCCTCTGCCTCCCAAGTGCTGGGATTACAGGCGTGCGCCACCACGCCCGGCTAGTGGTAGCCTTTAAAACAGCTTTGGCATGCTTTGATTCCCCAGCAATCCACAATTCAACCTGGTGTCAAGTCTGCAAGGAAAATTATATTGTCTGAGAAGCGAATTGTGCAGATTTTGTACACACATTTTATTTTTTGCTTAACACATTAGCCGTTATTTGGGGTTCAAAGGATTCCTATTGGTCAATCAGATCCAACAATGAAAAACGTCGACAGAGAACAATGTCTATCACAGACTGTGTATACCTTAGGCAGTCTATTTTATAGCTGATGCTTTTTTTTAATTTTTGCTTGGGTATAGGATTCTTGCTCATTGAGACTCCACTTTCTTTGTTAAAATGTAGAATGCATATTGGGCAAATGCTCCAGGGCAATTTGCATAAAAAGTGATGACAAAGAGCAATTAGTACTTGGTTATTATGCAGTGAAAAGCTGCTCTGCTCAGAAGTGGCTCCAGCCCCCCTCCCATAAACCTGGTACAGCATTGTTCTAAAAATAGTCCTAAAGAAACCTCTGTTTGTAAATCAGCATCTTTGACTTTCCACTAGCAATCCAGGAGGAAAAAAAGGAATCAAAGCACTAAATAAAGTTATTACCCCAGCTCTTTATACCAGGGAACCAGCCCTAGAACGCTGTTAGATAAGGCGGTCAGAAGATTTTAGTGTCTCATTAAATTAGAGCCATATCTTATTTTATCATTTGGGATCCGCTTTTGAAAGTATGCTGATGCTAATGCTCCTTCCTCCTAACACACATGCTCACACACACTCAGAAACAGGTCGTGGCCACACACACAGCTATACTACACAGAAGAGTCCCGAGGTAGCTCTACTTAGGAAGGCTTGGTTTCTGAGTACAGACTTCATTACCATGAAAACCTTTAGGGTAAAAATTGAACTGCCTCAAAGAAGCCAAGTAGGGAAGCAGGCTGGAAATGTTTGCTCCCTCAGTCACCTGTGTTATCAGGGTTGTCATATATCATATAAAACATAAGTGTGTGTGTGTGTGTGTGTGTGTGTGTGTGTGTGTGTGTGTGTGTATACCTTAAGCAGTCTATTTTATTTACTTGATTGTTTTTACTTGTTTTTTATTTTGTTTATTATTTTTTGATAACCGAGTCATGAGATACTCATAGGACGAGAAGGAAAACACAGGAAACTACCAACGCTTTGGAAATAACCAAATCTTTGGGAAAAAAAACAAAGAGTGCAGAGATGTCTGGATTACAAACTTTTTCTTTGACTATCAAAAGCAAGCTCGGTGGGAGAGATAAGGATTGTGGTGGAGGCTTCAGTGACCACGGCTTTAATCTCAATCCCCAACCCCATTTGATGCTCTGTGGAGGTCTTCCCTGGCAGGGTTCTACAGCGGCTGATCCAGGAGCTTGGCTGGCACCCAGACGGATCTATTGTATGAAAGCTGGGTTGGTCCCAGGGAGTCTGAGTCAAATGCAGTCTAAGCGTAGAAGTTTAGGACCACACCCACATCCTGAGGACAAAGCAGTCAAGGCTGACCCCTCGCACAGGGTGGGATAGCTCAGTGTCCTTCACTTGGCCCAAGTTAGATGTGTTGTCTCTTGTTTTTTGTTCCCTATACAACACTAAAGTCGCATAGCCTGGGCCCTTTAAGCAATGCGGTCTCTAACCTGGGCTTTAGTGTACGGTTGCTTTGCACACAGCCACAGATTCATTATTCATACACCTTTCTATTAATTTTTAATGCCTCTAAGTTCCTACTTGATGTACAATGCCATCATCCAGATATCTTTATAAAAGATGTCTTTGTGACCCCAAGTATCCATCCCTAGTATCCTTCCTTACCAACCTGTTGATGAGATCTTATGATGTCTAAACCATGAGCAAGACCTTTCACTCTGCTAAGACACGTCCCGTGTCTTAGGTGATTTTCTGACTTGCTTCTCTATTTTCTTTAAGATGGGTTGGAGTAGTGAGGCCACTGGACTAATCACTCATCCTCTAAGCTGTGGCTAAGTCACCAGAGGCGTCCTGGAGAAGATCAGAGGAGAGGATGGTCTGGACTCGGAGGGTCTTGAACATTGGAGGCTCCCGACCTTCATGGGAAAGTGTGCAGAATTTCTTAAGACCCAGCTTGGAAGGGAGAGCTGCCTGATAAGACTTCTCCAGAGTCAGCTCAGCAAAGCGCCCAGCCGCTTGTGAAGAACCGTTACACAGTCCGATCACTCAGCTCCATGTTTTCCTCTGCCAGCGTGTGTGGATCGATACGGCCAATCCCCATGATTTATGGGTCCTCACTTTCTCTAGCTGCTCCATTCACTCTTTGGAAGGCTCTCCCTCTCTTAGCAGTGAATCATGGTTTTCCATACCATCCATCCGCCCCTGAGCACGCAACTCTCCCACTGCTCTCTAAGGAAATCGCCTGGCACTTACCCCGTCTCCAACCTCTCCATCACTCTCCACTTTCTTAAGGGCTCTGCTCATGAACCTGTGTTTGGCTTGCAAAGTTAAACATTTTTGAATAAACACCTGTTCTTCAGTCTAAGGGGGTTTCACTCACTCTGCATTGGGAGTTCCTAGTCTTTTGCGTTGGCTAATATTTTCCTGGTGTGGTTCTTGGATTTAGGATTCTATTTCTTTTCTGTTTACGTCGCAGACACAGCTTGGCACTGAAGAATATGGTGCTGTGGCTCTGGCCCCATGTGCCTAGTCCTGTGCGTGTGATTACCATCTGCTTCCTGTGTACTGGGCAGGAGAGAGTGGGACTTGCTAACCAGACTGTCATTCTGAAAGGTGAACTCACTCAGCCTGTAACTTTTTGTTTTGTTTCAGGGAATCTTTCATTCCTCAAATCCTTAGCTTTCACACCTTGATAAAAATCAGTCATCAAGTACTTAACTACCCAGAGGTTTTGTTTGTTTGTTTGCTTGTTTTTGTTTCTTTCCAAACATACCACAGTTTTAGCCACAGTGGGACTGAGTGTGGCAGAGTTAGGTCTAGGCATAGGTGGGCGTCACTATGGTAATAGCCTTGTTCAGATTTCTGCGATTCCATATTTTATTTTATTATTTTTAATTTGGGGGTGGTGCAGGAAATTTTATTGATGGTATTCAAGAGAGTAGGGCTCCTTAGGCCAGTGCTGTTATTGTGGGGGTCTGGGATGGAAACTGTGAGGGAGTTGGGATCCTCAGAGTTGTCACAGGGACTCCTTAGCAACCAAGGACAACCAAGGCCCTCTCCCTTGCTCTCAGTGTCCTTGCTGCGGTGGGCGGTCCAGGGCTTCTTACTCCTTAGAGGCCATGGAGGCCATGGAGGCCATGGAGTCCACCACCCTGTTGCTGTAGCCATATTCATTGTCATACCAGGAAATGACCTTTACAAAGTTGACATTGAGAGCAATACCTGCCCTAGTGTCAAAGGTGGAAGAGTGGGAGTTGCTGTTGACGTCGCAGGAGACAACCTGGTCCTCAGTGTAGCCCAGGATGACCTTCAGTGGGCCCTTGGATGCCTGCATCACCATCTTCTTGATGACATCATACTTGGCAGGTTTCTCCAGGTGGCATGTCAGATTCACAGCGGAAACATTGGAGGTAGGAACACAGAAGGCCATGCCAGTGAGAGTCCCGTTCAGCTCTGGGATGACCTTTTCCACAGTCTTGGCAGCACCAGTGGATGCAGGGATGATGTTCTGGGCAGCCCCATGACCATCACGCCACAACTTTCCAGAGAGGGGCCATCCACAGTCTTCTGAGTGGCAGTGATGGCATGGACCATGGTCATGAGCCCTTCCACAATGCCAAAGATGTCATGGTTGTCCTTGGTCAAGGGTCTAAGCAGTTGGTGGTGCAGGATGCATTGCTGAAAATCTTGAGCAAGTTGTCATATTTCTCATGGTTCACACCCATCACAAGCATGGGGCATCAGCAGAAGGGACAGAGATGATGACCTTTTTAGCCCCACTCGTTATGTGGGCCATGGCCTTCTGCATGGTCAAGACGCTAGTAAACTCTAGGACCTACTCAGCACCAGCATCAGTCACCCATTTGATGTTAGCGGGATCTTGCTCCTGGAAGATGGTGATGGGCTTCCTTTTGATGAAAAGCTTCCCATTCTCAGCCTTGTCTGTGCCACTGAACTTGCGGTGGGTGGGGTAATACTGGAACACGAAGACTATGAAATTGAGGTCAATGAAGGGGTCATTGATGGCGACAGTTTCCACTTTGCCAGATGAGCTGGCAGCCCTGGTAACCAGGTGCCCAATATGGCCAAATCCATTCACTCTGACCTTCACCATCCTGTCTTAAGGGATGAGGCTGGCACTTCAAGAGAAGATTCTACTGTCTCTGGAACAGGTAGGAGCAGAGAGCTAAAATATGGCATTTTGAAAAAGACATCTTTGCACACATCTTCAGCAACATGAGTCTGTCTGAATTGAGGGGACCACATGGGAATAGCAAGGCATCCTTCGGCAATGAAGGCATAATACTACCAACCCTCATCTCAGAGAGGGAAAGTTTGGGGCAAATTTTATATGCCAACCTGACTGGGCTGTGCCATGCCCTGAAAGCTGGTAAAGCCTTGTTTTGAGGGTGTGTCTGTGAAGATATTTGCAGAAGAAATGAACATATAAATTCAAAAATCAGGGAAAGAGGATGTTCCTAGGCAGAAGGGGGTGAGCATTATTCAAAGCTATTAAGGTGGAGAATGGTGAAATGGCGCTGTCTGGGAATGACTGTGCACCTCTTCCTGCTCCCAGATGTCAATACTTCTAGTTCACAGGCCTTCAAGCTCACACATATATATGGGGTACAGGAGACATTGATACTCACACAGAGAGACACAGACACACACACACACACAGATTCACACAAATAGACACATGCATATAAACTCACACATACAGATAGAGACACACACACAGACACACAGACACACAGTCAGACACATATGCACAGATACACACATGGTCATACACACATACAGAGAGAGACAGACAGAGACAGAGTCAGAGAGAGAAAGAGACAGAGATGCATATACTTACAGAGAGACAGAGACACACATAGACTCATACATACACACAGATACACATACGTAGACTGACACACAGATACACATACATAGAATCACACACATACACACACATTGTGACACATATACACATAGATTCAAAGACACACAAGTGTACACACAGACACACACACACACATAGTCACACACATATACATACACACACACATGTTCACACACACACAAACTTCTATAATTCTGGAGAACTCTAATAAAAAGTTTGATAGTGGGAGTGTTTCTAAAGAAACAGAACTTTAAGAATGTTTTCTTTCTGAGTTACTGCAAACTACTTTTGCAGTTTCTGCAATTGGCTCTTGAATCTAATCACATTTAAAGATGCAAATGTGAATGTGTTTCCCATAGCAGATAACCTGTGGCACATGGCCTGCATCTCCACCCAGACACTCATAGTGACTGTCATGTAGGAGATAGGGATCACCAAATGAAGCAAGCACCATCAGATTCAAACACTCGGATCAATGCATCTTCAGACTTGTGCTTTCTGTTTCAACTAAAATCCTTTGGAGACATTTGCAAAGAGTCCCCCCAGGTCAACCCATTCTTTTAAATACTGCATGGAAAGGACCTAACAATACAGAACAGAGCATGCCCAGAAGCATTCTTGCCCATCATCCTTCTTTCCTTTGTTCTGGAGGCGCGGTTCCCTGTGTGGCCAGAGCTCACCTTATATCTGCTGTCCTTTTTCCTCAGCTGCCCAGGTGCTAGGAATAGAAATGTGTACTACTCTCACAGGTGACCTTAAATTGAACGCATGAAGAATGTGCCAACTATCTTTCCTCTTTGAACATGTGATCTATAATCTTAAGGTGACATGTTTCTGCTTGTACATGAATGTGCTTTCCTATGTGAATATCATGGGCTCCCAAATAATATTCTAATTCTTTGTGAGTAACTTTTTCAGCTGTTTCATGGTTTGTGCTGACCGAGCAGTACCCTCCATCCTCTCCTGGTTATTCAGTCTAGGATCTCCAGTCCATGCTATGATGCCACTCACATTTAGGGTGTCTCTTCTCATCTTGTGTACCTTAACCTAATTAACCCCTCACAGACACGCAGGGGCTTGTCACCCAGTTGAACCTAGACACTGCCAAGCTGACAATCGCTATTAACATAGAACCTTTGAACATTTTTAGAACTTAGAGACTGGGACAATGTTGGCTGTGCCTACTGTCTGTTCTTGGACAAAGGAGTGAATTGAGCCAGTTTTAGTTTTGTAGATTAAAGCACTTCATAAAATATCTAGAAGCTTCTGCGTGTGTACGGCAAGCATGTCTTATCTTGCAGCTGGGCGGCTTAAAAGCAACACAGAACCTCATCCCGTGACTGACTAGTTATAACGGACTGAAACTCCAGATCTCATATGTGTCTCTGGTAAAAGTGGGGTCACTGGTTGGAAAATAGTGGGGGTCCTGCCAGTTGTGGTGGGAATATGCAGGAAATCCTTGAGGAAAATGGAGATGTTGGACCCCTAAGTTCTGATGAATCTTTGTGAAGCTGTTTCCCCACTTATGATGGAATTTGGTTTCCCGCTTTCAGCCAACTCGACCACCCATGAGCTTGCAGAACAATCCTGTTAGAATATTCCATACAGCGCTGCTTCTTATTAGACAGCACACTTCACAGCCAAGGAGGGGTGGCAAAGGGCCCGTGCTGTGGAATTCACCAACCTTCCCACACTCTCCAAACTGAAGCAGCTGGCTTGATGAAATCACTGAATAGTGTTTTAAGGATTCAGGCACAATACATGTTAGGTCTGGGGCAAGGTTCTCTATATGTTCTCTATCAGTGTCCTTAGATGGTACTGTTTACTAGTCAAGATCCATCCTGAAATACAAAGTGAAGATATCCCCATTCACCAGCAACGACTAATAGAATTCTTGTGTTGATGATATTTTGCATTCTACTAGCCTAGAGAGGACTCTGTTCCACATTGAGGAATACTCTACCCTAAGACTCAACAAAGAATCTATTGAACTGAAAGTTAAGCCTGTTCCCAGATGCCTTGGACTCCTCGTGTCTCTATATCAAAAAATAAGGGGCCATAGCATTACAGGGGTGTATTAGCTGTACTACTTAAGGGGAAATCGAACTACTGTTCTACAATGAAGAAAAAAAAGAGGAAGATATTTCTTAACTGTGGCTTCCTATGGCCGTGCCCTGGGATTAAAGCCAATGGAAAACTACACCCAATCTAGGTAATGCTATTCATGGCAAAGATCATGCAAAAATGAAGATTTGACCTACTTTACCAGGTAAAGAACCAGCTGGTTAGGTATCACCAGTTAGATAAGGACAGACTTTCTAATGGCAAAAAAATACAGACTTGGCAGCAGAAGACAGTTGTATTTATCTTCTATCCAGTCTCCAGTTCTAGAAATGAGGGTGATGATCAAGAGCATTCCCTCCTTATTTTGTTATAAATTCATGTGTGATTACGTATCACAAGAACGTGATTTTGTTTTCTTCTCTTAATGCCTTATAATGGAACATAAGACAGATTGGATTTACACCCAGCAGAATTTAGTATTGCTAACTCTGTGTCACTAAATTAGGAGGTATCAAGAGAGAACTAAGCATCATCCAAGGACCTCGTCTTTTCTGTGGGAAAGATTAGAGCATTTTTTCCCCGTATATGTAGGACAGTGGGATCATGCTGGGTGGAATCGCTGTCAGTATTTGGAGATTAAGTATGGTTTAAGAAGGAACAACATATAGGCACCAAGTTGACAGAGGGTCAACCTGTGATGATAACAACTTGCTTGGGGAGGGTGTACCTAACTGGACGGTGAAACACTCTGATGTCTGTGAGGGTGCTTTCAGATGAGACTGGCATTTGAATTGATGTACTGAGTAAAGCCAGTGGCGCTCTCCAGTGTGGCTAGGCACCATCCAGTCTACTTGGTAGCTGACATGACCATCTCTTTTTGCCCTGGGACATTAGCTTTGGTTACCAGGCCTATGAGTGTAACCTGAAGCACGGCTGATTTCCCTTGGCCTGTGGATTGCAGGGCGGAGCGTGTAACTTTTACCCTCTAGGGTTGCATGAGCCAAGTTTCTTAAATTATATCTGTATGTGTTCTCTGTCTCTGTGGCTGTCTTTGTTTCTGTCTGTCTATCTTTCTTTTCTGTCTGTTCTGTCTCTGTGTTTTTGTGTTATCAGTCTCTTTGTCTCTGTCTCTTCTGTTTCTGTGACTTTGTGCTCCCCCCCCCAAAAAAAAACATTGGCTAATATTAAAAGAACTGCTCTCAATATGTTCCTGAGAAGAAACAATGTTGCAAGTTGTATACTCTTCAATAAAATGCCAAGGAAGAAATAAATCCAGAGGTTCCCAGCTCCACGCCTCCCTCCTGAGAGCCTGTTAAACAAACATAAACTCATGCTAGGAGCACCAGGCTGTGTAGGCTTCTCTTTCTTAGCCACACTGACTAGCTCAGGGTGACTGAAGGCTCTTGTGTTCAGAATATCACCTACAGGCTGACCAGGCTGCAACAGACCCACAAGTCATATTACTGTCATACGCTCTCCTGCTGTGGGACATACAAAGAGGCAATCGTCTCAGGAATTCTTGGTGGCTGAAACAGAAAGCTTGCCTACTTTACTTGCCTGGCTCCAGCTCTGGGAACATAATGGAGGTAGAGTTCTTTGTGAGCGGATACGCATAGATGTGTGATGGGTATGTTAATTGTTGACTCAGCAAAATCTAAAATCTCCGAGCAGGCAGGCTGGCCTCAGAGTGTGCCTGCGGGGAATTATCTTGATTACTGGGATAGAGCTGGACAGGCTCAGTCACTGTGGGTAGCATGTTACCTGACTGGATCCTGCACTGGGTAAACTGGACAACAGTATGCACTCACCCACCTCTGCTTCCTGACTGTGGATGCAGTATAACCAGCTGCTTGGAACTCCTACTGCCGTGGCGTCCCTGCTGGGAAGGGACCACGCATTTAGTGCCATGAGCCAGAATAAACCCTTTCTTCAGTCAGTTGATTTTATCAGCATATATTATCACACAAACAGACAAAGTTGCTAAGACAGACAGCAACAACCAGACAGATCAAAGGAGTTGTTGAGAAGCTTGAACTTGTTCTTTGTCTTTGAGGGTAGGCCATTCGCTTTTGTAGGACCACAAGGGGAGAGCGAGTTGTGTTTCTGTTTCTGTAGTTCTTGTCCAGACTGTTCGTTTACGTGGCTGTTTTTTTTTTGTTTTTTTTTTTTGTTTTTTTTTTTTTTTTGTGCTGCAAGAGGGTTCGCTTGCCTGTGGCACTCCTGGAGAAGGATGCTGTGATCCACGGAATCCTAACCTGAATTATCTTAGTGTATCGTAGAAAAACCACTATGGTATCTCATTTCTTTTTTTGGAGATGTATCTTTTTAAAGCTCTTGGTTCTCTGAAAGGAAGCTTCATGCCCAGGGTGTGAAGAGAATTGCGAACAAAGCCTAGAGATAGATGGGGGATAAGGCACACCAATAAAGTCAGTGCTCGATCACAACAGAGAGCAAGGTTTAGTGGGCCTGGGGAGGAGCTGTGTCTTAGTCTCCTGAGGGTGTCCTCCAAGGTGCCTGGAAATATGAGAGCATAGCACATCTTAAGCCTATCTGCCCCCCCCCCCCCCCCCCGCACCCAAGCAGTGCCTTGATTAAAGTGGGCATGCTGCTATTCCTGGAATAAGGAATGCATCATTGGCTTTTGGTGCCTGTGAGTGTGACCTCATGTGCAACAGAAGAAAGTCACTGGGTTTCCATAACGGATCCTGTGATGTCATTAAAAAGAAATGTCATGATTAAGCTTTGTAAGTGATAACTATTTTAAGTGTGTGGGTTTCTTTTTGTATTTAAGATAGCATACATAATTGAGCTACATGGACACAGTATTTATATATCAGACACTGTATAACTGAATTCTATTAGCTCACATAGCAATAGCAGCACTTGCTTTTTACATACGTCTGGGATATTTTAAACTAGTCATTTGTAACAGTAGCCCAATGAGTGACAATTCCCAGTTTATGGGGTTGGAGGGAACAAGGCATAGAAGTGGTGGGTTTTGTTCCCCAGCAGTAATTGGCAGAGATGAAATTTAAAGTCTCCATGTTGTCAACATATAATTAATATGCCTTACACACTGGTGAGGATCTGCAGCACCAAGTAAAGGTTCGGGGTTCATCTCTTCCTCCATAAAAGGTCTATCAGTGGGATTTGTCCACAAAGTAACAGTGATAGTTTGGGATGGACCAGGAACATACAATGTCCTTATTAAAGTCACTGTGAAAATAAATGAAGAGAACATTTAAAATAAGAGCAAGGAGTGACAGCTCTGTATCTGACAAAGGAGAGCTGAGCTTGCAGGAAAGGCATATATAGCTCTTCTCATAGAAGAAAATAATCAGAACTCATTGCCCAGTAAAGCCGAACTGAAATCATAGAACACAGTCTTTGAACTAAGCAGCAGTCAGTGCATCTTTTGAATGGATACATTTCTGAGCCAGGATCATCAGCAAGAAGAGACAAGAGACATTCACAACATCACTTGTGGAATTTTCTGGGCGAGAGAGGATGCTCCTTCTTCAAGACCTCAGCTCTGACCTCAGTGTTTTACCAAAACTCAGATACCAATTGGTCCATACCGTGTTCCTGCCCCGTGGCAATGAGGAACACCTTCATGGAATACTGACTCCAGCTGACCGTGGGTTGAGACCTCTGAAATCATGAACAGAAACTGGCCTTTCTTCCTTTCAGTTTCCCCGCCTCCATTTTTGTTTTTTGTTTTTTTTTTATTTTTTATTTTTATTTTTTTATTTTTTGGTTTTTCGTTTTGGAGATTTTGTTTGTTTGTTTTTGTTTTTCTTCATTCCAACAGAAAAGTTGCCCAACCTACTAGAGCACTCTTGTTCTGCTTTTTATTTTACTCCAGTCTTTAGTTTATCTTGCTTTCTTATTATTCAATGTATGGTTGTCTTTCCCATTAAAGTTATAAGCCCCTGACTTCAGACGTCATAGCCCTTTCTTTTAACACCTTCTACTATGTCTAGCACAGTATGAAATTCTCAGTTTGAATACTTGCGGGATGATTGTCCAGGCCTTTGTGTGCCTGGAGTGTACAAAGTTTAAGCACTTTTCTTATGGGGCCCCTGATGTTCCATATGTCAGCCTTGGGAAGGGATATTATTAATCTTTGCCTGGCAGATAGATCTAATCTGATTGAACCTAGCAAGGATTTTCTTTGGGCTGATGAAGGCGAAGGTGTTATTCATAAACTTCAGCCTTGTGCGTGATCATCTCCTATGACCTTCTGTTTCTCCTGGGCTGCTCAGAGCCTCGATGTAGGTCTCTTCAGCATTGCACATGTCTAGTGAGAGACCTTTCTCCTCCTTGATAAACTGGGTCTCTTTTCTCAGTTCTTAGAAAAGATGCTGTGCACTGTGACAATGTGGTTAGCTACTTTAGCTCAATCTGTGGTTAGGAGGTCCCCTTTGATAGCAAACACATCTAGGCTGTATTGAAGAGCTATAGAGACTACCAATCAATAGCAGTAACTTAAGTTTTGACATAAATACTTTCTTTTGTATTTTGAATAAAGACTTAAATAAGTTGAAATTGAGAACTACTATTGGAATAGAAAGGTTATGAAAACATGAGCAGTGACTCAGAAGATCCTGAAAAACAGGTTGGAAATTGGCATTTATATTGATAAATGTCAACTGGGAAGTTGACATTTGCCTCTTTGTCAAAGCATATAGTGGTGCAAGAGGAAAGGCTGCGGCACGGGGTGAGGTTCAGCCCTCAGAATGGGGCTCAGTAACATGCCTGGCGAAGGCTAAACTGTTTTCATTCAGATGAAGTCACTCCTGAGCCATGACTGCCCACTCTCCTCTGGGGTGGAGGACCACGGAGTGGCGGAGCTCAGCAGTGTAAAGGCTTTGTGAGCGCTGAGCTCTCTTGATGGCAGTGGCTGAGAAAGGTGATGTTAAGTTGTGTTGACAAGGAAACTACCCAGGTTGTAGAAGCCATTGCAGCTGATACTGTGCCCTGGAGGGGAACGAGGCTGAGTTGTGACGACCGACCGCCCACTTTCCCAACAGCTGGTTGTTCTTTATCTAGGAATCCCTGTCTCTCTACTACTCACTCTGGTGGCTAACTCATTCCCTCTGTGTTCAAGGTTTCTATCCTTGCTGGCTCCTGGTGTCTTGGGACAAACTTGTCTGCTCACAGCTCTTAGCACATCAAGATAGGCCTCCTCTGACTTAGAAGAGCTCTGTGAGGCAAGTCGGTATTGACGACTCCACATCAAGTGTGTGTTTCTTTTAAAAATTATAATAAAGCATTCCTATTGTGAAATCTAGTATTTAACAATTTCGAGTACTCGATTGAGCAGCGTTAAGTACCTTCACGAAGTTGTGCAACCTCTCCTCTATTCCCAGAAAAATCTCATCATGCCAGACCGGAACTCTGCTCATTAAACGCTGCATCCTTCTTTCTATTGCTTGTGGCTTGTGACCTCCAACAGGTCGCTGGTGCCTGTGATTTTGCCTGTTTGTGGCATTTTGATAGAAGTGTACCCAAGTAGTATTAGTGAACTCACACACTATTAGTGTGCCTGGACAGTGTTAGTACATCCACACATATTAGTGCACCCACATAGTATTAGGGTACCCACACAGGGTTAGTGCACACACACAGGGTTAGTGCACACACAGTGTCAGTGCACCCACACAATGTCAGTGCACTCACACAGTGTTAGTGCACCCACACATACGTATTTGCCTTTGTGTCCCCCTTATTTTCACTCGGCAGAATATTCTCAGCCACAGTACAGCAGGGATCAGAATGTTTTTTGAGATGCACAATATCCTCTGTGCTGTGTATTTCATCTCTGCCTCTAGGCTGTTGTTACCAACGCTGGTCAGGAAATCTCTTTTGCAAGCTACAAGGGAATTAATTGCTAGGTCATCTGGTCATTCTGGGTGTGGCTTTTGGAGGACCCCGGCCCTTGCTTCTTCCCCTCAGTGTCTCTTGTCAGAACAAGCTCCCAGCATCCTTGCCACCCTTTACTCAGCCAAGCACACGCTGCCCCTCCCCCACAGGCCACTGTGTCCCCACAGGTACCAACTCAAGCTCTCCTCCTGTTGCTGAGTCCCAGACACGACAAAGTAATTGCAGAGTCATACCCCAAGTCTCTTTCCCCCCAAGAAAATACACCACCACATTCTAGGCACACTTTTCCCATCTCAGTCTTAGCCTGCTCTACATGGCTGTCCCAGAAGCTCCTGAACTCAGCCATCCTCTCCTTCTCCTCAGTGGTTATGGAGTTCATCTTACGCTATCCGCTTTGTTTGTTTGCTATTTGTTTCTCCGTTGTCTCTACTCTGCACAATCACCTGACTGCTGACCCACTGTTTAGAACAGTCAGGGCTGGAAAGATGCAAGGTGCTTAGAACACTGGCTGCTCTTCCAGGAGACAGACTCAGGTTTATCTCCCAGCACTCATACAAGGGCTCACAACAGTCTGTAACTCCAGGTTCACAGGCACTGATACTGTCCTCTGGCCTTTTTTTTTTTTAAAATACCAGGCATGCACGCATACACACAAGCAAAATAACCGCCACATAAAGGATGGACAATTTTTTAGATATATTAATAGGTTCCTCCTCTTTTATACTCATCTTGGGAAACTTCTCTGTTTTGCAATTTTTTGCAAAAACATTTTCTTCCAGATACGTGAAGCCATGCCCTAGTAAATCTGGAGCCACTTATGGCTTTGCTTAGAAAGCATTATTGCCACTCGTGAAAATTCCTTGCTCAAGAAGTCCAAAGTGACAGGAAGCCAGTGTCAACCTGCTGGTCTAGCCTTGTGCCCAGAACATCCCCCTTGCCCTCAGTACTCCAGGGAACAGGAGCATCATTCCCCGCCATCCCCAGGTTTCCTGCCTCTTCTTTTCCCCTTTGCTGTCCTTCCTGTAATCCAAGTCTATGCATCTCCCGAGTTCAAGGTCGGATGCTGCCTCTGTCCAAATAGATTAAATAAGACGTGTGTAAAATTTCTTGCAAGTGGCAAGGGTTTTATGACCACTAGATAAATATTACATAATAGTCACTTTTCTCCGAATGGGTTTTACTCTGATTTATGATGTACATCAATCTTTCTCGATGATGACTGTACATTTTGCACTGAGTATATTAGAACACAAAAGACTCCATTCAGGCCAGCCTAGACACTAAGTGGGACTTGTGGAGACGCGTAACGGAAAAGCCTGGCTACTTTGAGCACACTTATCCCTGTTTCCAAAATCAACCCTGCTGGCCTCTGTGGAGTCATCATAATTAGCCTCTTGCACATGTGAGAAGGCTGTGCTCCCTCTGGTCTTCCAAGTTCAAGAGTAGAAGAGATGTCTGCTCTCCAGGGAGTTCCAGGAGTGACTCCGTGCTGGCCCAGTCATGGCTTGCTGTGGTCTGGTCTGCCTGGCCCAACCCTTCCTCTCTGCAACTGCTGTGGCCTGCTCCTCTCTTCAGGGATTTGGAAATTCTACACCTCTCCCTGCAGAACTGCTCCACAAAGTTTAAATCCAGCGGTCAAGAAAGTCTCCTTGATCTTTCCAGTGTTTCAGGAGATCACGTTTCATCCTTTGTCTTTCAGGGAAGGTGGAAAGCCTGGAAGCAGCTCTCTTTGAGATAACAGGCTCTTGATGGTGGTGATTAAGTGTCTCTTTGTTTTCCTTTCTGTGAAACGCATTCCGTCCCTTAACCTTTCCAGGAAGAGCCTAATTTCAGAGCCTTTGACCCAGGGCACAGTTTTGCTTAAACTTCGGACCTAACTTTCCAGCCAGAACTTGACTGGAGACCTCCCTCAGACACAGCCTTTCTCCGACCTCCAGGGATGTCTGGAAGGACTCAGCTGTGTTGGCTGGGACCTTGGGTTCCTGCCAAGCCTTGTCTGCTGCTGTGGTTTCTTGGCTCACTACACACACACACACACACACACACACACACACACACACACACATTCAATCTCTCTGTTTCTCCCTCCCCAACCCCTCTCCCTCCCTTTTCCCCTCCCTCTCCCCCTCCTCCTCTTCCCTTGGTGACAGCTACTGACCTGACTTTCTCTGAACTCCTCACACTGGGAATGGCTGGGGTTTGTGCCCTGCCCCCAGACAGTTCAAGTCCTTCTGCTGCAAGTCCTGGCAATCTAAGTTCTGAGTTCCCACAGTGGACAAGATGGGAATGTGTGATGTGATTTGCTGTTTTGGTTTCAAGAAATGAAGCAGAGCGGAGAGCGGTTTTGTAGTGACTCTACGCCTTCTCCTCAGTCTTTGGCTTAACTGCTCCGTGGCCTGCTGGCCCTTAGTGGCTCTTCCAGGTTTCTTTGAACATATCCTATAAGTTTTAAAAAGGGGCATGTGTTGGGGGAAGAAATTAGAAGCAAACAAACAAAATGGTAGGCAAGTCTGGTACTAGATGTGGGATGGGTTTGTGTGTGTTCTCTACAGTTGGTAGAATGGTACATGAATTCTAGAAGAAATCAGAAAAAAGCCATGCCAGGTGCTGGAGAGCTGGCTCAGTGGGTAAGAGCACTGCTCCTGGAAAGGATCTGGGTCTGGTTCCCAACACCCATATAGCTGCTCACAAGCACTTGTACCTCCTTTTCCAAGGGATCCAATGCTTTCTTCTGACCCCTTGGACACTTTCACACATGTGGTGTAAATACACGCAGGCACATACATATGTAAACACACATAAAAATAAGCACTCTTAAATGCTAGCAAATGTTAAAGCTGTTAAAGGAATAAAATGACAGCTATGCTTTTTTTTTCAAGCAAATACGAGCAAAAAGAAAAAAAAATTGTAGCACAATTTAGAATAAGTGGGATTCCTCATAAAGCACACTTAGGATAAAGGTGGTACCATTTTGTCAATCAGCATTGACAGCAGGTAAATGCAGATGAATCCTGAGAGTGTCAGGCTCTGAAAGAACAGCTCTACGCTTTCAAACAAGAACTGACATGAGAGTAGAAACCAACGGAAAAACAGCTCTGCGGGCAGAAGCACCAGACTTTGACAATCAATAGAGAGGAAAGAAGACTTGAAAATTTGGAATTATTAAAGGTGATTACTAGGCAGATACTAGATTTCATACCCGTGCAACTAACTAACTAAATAAATAAGCAAGTCTTTCTTGAAGTACTGCTTAGAATTCTTGCAAAGCAAATGATATATACATTAGTAGAAAAACCTTTTGTCTAAATTGCAACAAAATAAGGATGAAATTATAACAGCTCAAACAAAACCTCATGAGTCCAAACTCCTAAACACTTGGAAAACCCAAGGCTCTTACAAATTTAATTTTAAAAATTTATACTTTTAAGAAAAGTATAAAACCCAGAATTTTATTTGTGAGCATTCTTGGAACGTGCTCGTATCAGTACAAGGAAGTGTGCCAAGAATTTCCCTTGTTCTCATTATCAAACCAGAGATAACAAAAATCAGTACTTGTGAGAAACAAACACACAAAGGAGACAAAGCAAGCAGAAGCGAAGGTAAACATAAATACAGCAATTCAGGAATTGCAAAGTAAGTATAGTGGACAAATGCAAATATTTACATAAGGCCAAACAAAATGGCAACAATAGGAACATGTAAGACACAGGGAAAGACAAGCCGGAAGCCCTGACTTGCTGCTCCCTGCGCTTGCTGCCTCCCAAAAACCTGCCCTCTTCCCTTTAGCTCCTGTTCTGGGCGGCTCAGAACTGTGGTTCCAACTCCAAGGGATTTGACACCATCTTCTGGTTTCTGTGGGCACCTGTACACATGTCACACACACACACACACACACACACACACACACACACACGGAAATATTTTGAAATATTTGAAATGTTGAAAATATTAAATACGTTGAATACTTTGAAAATACTTTGATAGCAGATGAAATGGATGATTTTCTTGGGAGAAATTGTTAGAATTGGTCAAATAGGTTTTATATATATATATATATATATATATATATATATATATATATATATACACACACACACACACACACACACACGAATAGAAAGCTTTTCAAAGAATTTGGCGGGATCATGAATAAAAAAAAAAAAAATCTCCTTTTACAGTGATTGCAACAAGATGCCCAAATTTTTTGCAACTTCTTTTAACTCCAATCTGCCTAAAGAATTCCTCAAAATTTTAAAAACTGTGATTTCTTTTTTAAAGATATATTTTATTATGTTCAATTACGAGGTGTGTGTGTGTATAAATGTGTGAGAGTGTGAATGTATGAGTGTGTATGAGTGTGTACAAGTGTGAGTGTGTATGTGAGTGTGAGTATGAATGTGTATGTGTGTGAGTGTGTGTGTGAATGTGTATGTGAGTGTGAATGTGTGAGTGAATGTGTGAGTATGTGTGTGAGTATGAGTGTATGAGTGTGTGTGTGAGTGTGTGTGAGTGTGAGTGTGTGTGTGTGTGAGTGTGAGTGTGTGTGTGTGTGTGTCTGAGTATGTACATGTGGGTATAGACAGTTGTGAGCTGCCTGGCATGGGTGAATTGAAACTGAATTTGGGTCCACTGCAAATGCTGTGAAATACACTTCTCTGCAGCCCCAGCAATTTCTATGTTATGTCAATTATTCAAGAAAATAAGCGAAGTGCGCACATGCAGGCAATGTTGGGTCTTTAGAACTGAGAAATTGTTTATGACTGGCAGAGCACTTTGACAACATAGCCACACTGTTGCTCCAGCTTGGCCTCATGTATCCATCACCCATGTGTTGTTAGCTGGACACACGTTAGCAACAGGACTCATGGGACTTCAGTGGCCCAGGGCTCCGGATAACACTGCTTCTCTAGGTCTTCCTTCTTTCAACGTTCAGTGATCTGTGTAGTGTAAACGTGGGAGACAGGGAGCCATCAGGACCATGATAGCAGAGGCACAAGGACAGCCAATTAGGAGGCCACAGCTGGATGAGCCGTCAACTTTCAGAGGCCTCTGCGGTAACAAGGGGATGCGGTATAGCCTCTGCTCTCTGAAGTCACATTGTTACTTGCCACAAACACTTCTCCACCTAACCTTTAAGATAATTAAACAAATGAGAAATGAACCAGATTCTAGCCCCAAACCCTTCTAGCGCTCTGGTCTTTAGTACTAATGAATTTGAACCAGCCTTACCACCTGCCTGGACCACGTGTGGGAGAACCCGGTAACGAGGTGCTGCCGCCCTGATGAGTGCGCTCATTAAGGGAGCCACTTGGTTTGAAGACCCACCCCAGACAATCTGATGGTGGATTTTATTGAAATAATTTTATAAACAAGGCTTCAGACAGGGTTTTCTCCTGATGAGTGTTCCAAGCTCATTACCACCGTCAGGAAGACATCTAAAGAGATAAAAATAAAAGTCTAGGATTAAAACACGTTCACCTTTAGGCAAAACAGTCTCCCTGGCCTTCAGCTTTCTTCGTCTGTAAAGGTGGTAATGAAATTTCCCTTTCCAGAGCATCTGAGGAGCTAGTGCTGAATTCTAGGTTGGGTTCTTGGCAGTTGGGAAAGAAGAACTCATAAATGTGATTATTTTTAATAGCATGAAGAACTTAATATGATACATAGATGTCTGGTCTCTCTTAAGATGGGGGCAAGATGGAGAAGTCAGGGAAAGATCTGAAGGAGCTGAATGGGTTTGCAACCCCATAAGAGGAACAACACTATTGGCCAACCAGACCCCTTCCCCCCCTCCCCCCCGCCAGAGCTCCCAGGGACTAAGCCACCAACCAAAGAGTACTCATGGAGGGACCCATGGCTCCAGCCGCACATGTAGCAGAAGATGGCCTTGTCTGGCATCCATGGGAGGAGAGGCCCTTGGTCCTGTGAAGGCTCGATGACTCCATGTAGGGGAATGCCAGGGCATCTTCACAGAAGCAGGGGGAGGGGAAGGGAGAGGGGATAGGGATTTGCAGAGGGGGAACCGGGAAAGGAGATAACACTTGAAATGTAAATAAATAAAATATCCAGGAAGAAAAATAAGGGGAAAAAGAGATGGGGCAAAAGCCATACAGAGGAGAAACATACGCGTTGCAGTAAGTCAGGCACGGTCTGGGAAGCCCACCTGGCTTTAATTAGACCGATGTTCTCCTCCCAATATTGCCTTCACTCTTAGGGCGTTTTTAGGCTCATGACTGTTACCACGGAATGCCTCAATGTGTTTGCTGTGCAGCTACTACAGAAGCAGAGTGACCCAAGGAAGGTGCTCGCAGAGATAAACACAGGCCCCAGAGTCTAGCGCAGCTGGACACCTCATGCCTCTCCCTCAGCTGCCCTAAAGAGGCAGAGGACTTTAAAATCCCTATGGACCACGGGAAGGATGTTCCTGCTTTGTAAACTCATTCCAATGAGCCACGCCCGAAAGTCTGCACAGAAGCATCCGGCCTAAGAAGTGTAGAAGAGCTGGAGGGGGCTCAAGGATCATCGACATCTCCTTTTCTGGAGGCACTGACATCTTCTAGTTTCTTAATTTTGCATCGAGCGTAAATAGTAAGCTTAAAAAAAAGGAAGAAGAAAACGGAAAGAGCAGGTTGGCAGCACAGCCTCAGGTCTCTGAGTTTAGACAAAAGGGATTTTAGCACTGAGGGCAAGTTAGAAATGAAGGGAGCAGAAGCAGCAAGTCTCGCTGGGAGATCTCCCACCACCCGGTGGCTGATGGGAGCTTTCTAGCATCAACCCCATCATCCGTGACACCGAGTTCAGCTGCTCCGCGCACTACCAGATATTTCAAATAAATAATTTAAAAGTCCCTAGCTGCCAATGCCAAGTTCAAATGGATTTATGGGCCACTTGGGCCTCCTGTTGTCAGGCTGGGAGACATAATGAGAGGTTGGCAGTGCCTCGGGCAATGAGCACGCTCTCACGAGGGTCCTAAGAGCAGCGTGTCTCCTGGGCTCCCTTCTTGCTGCCACAGCCTCCAGGACCGCAGTCCCGGCCCACTCTATGTTCTCGGGCTCTGCTTATTCTCATTTGTTGATTGACAGCGGCCACCTGCACATACTCCGGGGCTAACACTGGCTGTCTAGACAATGGAACACCGTGCCCGGCCTGCAGTGTAGCCTCTTTCTGGACACCAGTGAGGGGGCCGAGGCGGGGAGGGTGTTGAAGATAAGAGCATCGTAGAACGCAAGCGGCCCAAAGCGGAGCCAGAGGAACCTATGAGATCATCCGGAAGAGCTTGGGAATTCACTGCCATTTGCCTACTTGGCTTCGGATGAAAAGCATGTCTTAAAGCTGCTGGAAATGTGTCTGATTCATCTGCAACTGAGAATAAGACCAATCAGGGATAAGAAGTGAGTAAAATCCTTGTGATCACGGAGCCAAGAGAGCCTATTTTAAAGCACTTAATGTATTTTTTTTTCTTAAAGATATATACACCAACTGTAATTAAGCTCCCTCTCTCCTTGTGATCTTGGCGAGATGTTAAAAAAGAGATAGAGAGAGGGAGTTGACTTGCCAAGTGGATTTTTCTAAGCGTTCTCGGCTCTAATTAAAAGTTCTTTGTGCGGGGCCAACCAGCAATCAGCTTCCTAATTAGAGTTGAGCAAACTGTCTTGGTGAACTGTGGATTTCTGTGAACCCAGGAATCTGGGGGGAAGTCTGTCTATTTGCAAAGGGCTATCTTTTGAAGCTCAGACACCCAAGTCCTGAAAGGCCCAGCTCACAAAGCAGCTTCACAACTCTGCTATTATTAGGCCAACCATTTTCACCTTCTAGTGGCCCACCTGTGTCCCCCATATTGTGCAAAGCCTTGGCTGACAGCATTACCATGAGACGTTATATTTTCAAGAAAAAAAGAAAAGCCTGGATGTTGCATTATGGGTGAATTAAAATGCTAGTAGTTTTGTTCCTTGTTAGTTTCAGACAGAGACTCCTGCATCCTAGGCTGGCCTTGAACTTGCTGTGTGGCTGAGGAGAGTCTTGAACTCTGATTCTCCTGCATCTACAGGTACCAGAATAGGCACACCCACAGTTGTGGGATGCTGAAGATTAAATCCAGGGTTTCATGTATGGCTAAGTATACAATGTACACTATGACTATAAATGAGCTATATCCTCAGCCCCAAATATGCCAGTGTTTCATCAATTAAATACTGACCAAGAACATCATCCTATCTTTAACTGGATATTCTTCATATTCTTGGGAGTCATGATGGTAAATAGACAATAGACATACCAGTGCTTGTTGCTTGCCAAACCCAGCACAAAGAACTCTCTAAAAAACTGACTCCCGTCCGCCACCAGATATCCATGAGCTGGCTTCTGCCATTTCCTCCGTCACAGACAGGACCAAGGATCAGAACAGTCAAGTGACCGACTCACATTAATACCAGAAAGGATGGGTGGAGCCTGCCTGGATTCACCTGCAGTCTGTCAGGTTCCCGTGTGTGCTTTCCCGCTCCATACCCCAGTCCACAGGTCAGAGTGCTTGCACAGCACATAGTCGGAGCAATGCAATCTCATCTGAGCCCACCATGCTGATTTCCCAGACCCATATGTCCACGTTGAGACCTTCTGAAATGCAGGCTTTCAATAAAGAGATTATTCTGGAGTATAAACTAGAGACTTCCCTCCTAGAACTAAAGAGAGAACACCAACAATGCTACCCTTATCTCACCCATTAGAGGTGAATAGTCCCAAAGCCATCATACCCAGGGGAGATGCTCGTAAACAATGTGTCCCCTTGGCTTGTCCATCTCAGGCATACCTTTCTGATGCTTCGTTTTCCTAGAAACATGGGCATTTCGAAAGAGGAATCACTTATGATCACGCAATTGTCTTACTGCTCTCATTTGGGTCAGATGCATGACTATAAATAGATAAGGCCTGGTGAGCTTTAGTCTATAAATAGATAAGTAGGAGGAGCTTTAGTCTCAGTTCTCAGGAGGCTGAGGCAGGAGGATCAGTTGAATTTGGGAATCTGAGGCTACATGGTCAACATAGGAAGATTTGTTTAAAACCAAAACCAAAAAGGGGTGATGGGGAAAAACTTTCAATGGACTTGTTTGTTTGTTTGTTTTTTTCTGAGACAGGGTTTCTCTGTGTAGTCCTGGCTGTCCTGGAACTCACTCTGTAGACCAGGCTGGCCTTGAACTCAGAAATCCACCTGCCTCTGCCTCCCAAGTGCTGGGATTACAGGTGTGCACCATCACCGCCCAGCCAATGGGCTGTCTTTAAATTACTTTTTATGCTTCCAATTAAAAATGCTGGATGTTGCTGGGCAGTGATGGTGAATGTCTTTAATCTCAGCACTTTGGAGGCAGAGGCAGTCGGATTTCTGAGTTCGAGGCCAGCCTGGTCTACAGAGTGAGTTCCAGGATAACCAGGGCTATACAGAGAAACCTTGTATCAAAAAACCAAAACAAATAAAAAAATTTAAAAAGCTGGGTGTTACTAAGTGGCCACTCTTCACACTGTGAAGTGGGAATGGTCTGTTGGAAGGTTTCACTGGGAGCAGGCTCCCATGAGATGATGGGACTACGGCTTCAGAGCAGAGGCAGCGAAGAGAGGGAGTCTCAGGCAGCAGACATGGAAAAACAAAGGGAAATGAGAGGAGAAGGAGAATAAAGGGAACATGGTGAGCTGCAGACAAAGGCCTTCCTCTCCAGAGCTGCGCACGAGACTGAAATTTTTAGAAGAGACAAACGACAAAAGCCCCAAGGCCCACACAAGTGTGAGGGTGAACTCTCACTGGGCTACTTTGGGCTGGGCACAGGGGCTCAGCTCTAGTGATATCACGCATGGCTGGCGTCCCAGGAGCAGGATCTTTCCTAGGAGGTGATGTGGTCTCACATGGCACTTGGTGGCAGGTGGCAGCAGGTGATGTCAGATAGGCAACCCCACAGTTGGTTTGCCTGCCCACCTCCTTGGCCTGCCTCTCACTGGGGTTCAAGGGCTCAGCTTTATTCAAATTTGCTGCTTCAGTGTTTGGTATGTGGCTGGCCCTTACTATTTGCAGATGAATAGAAGCCCGCACTATCAGTCTCTCTCTGCACAATCCTTTGAGATCCTGGAACTTAGTCAGCGTTCCCTGGATGAATAAGATCCCCACGCAGCAGCTAGTCACATGACCAAAATTTTAAATTCTGAGAACAACCAAGCAGGCAGGATAGACAGTTTAAGGTCTTAATAACAGGTCCTGCCAGACCTCCCAGAGGGACGAATGGAGAGGAGAATAAAAATGTTTCCGAATGGTGAGCAGAATTATTTCTGGAATGTTAAGTTGGAAGAAGACAGAGCGTCGATTCAGGGTGCGCTTCTCTGTGTTCTTCTTCCAAATGTATGTCTCTGAAGCCTACAGGGGCTTCACCTCCCTCGGAAAGCCAATCTATGGAACTAACTAACCTGGATGCCCCAAAACAGGTCAAACCTTTTCCCCTCACTCGAGCACGGATGTGGCTGCTCGTGATTTATCTGACTCTCTGCCGACATATAAAAATGAGCATATTCAGATGATCTAAGTTAGAGGAAAATGTCATTAGTGATTAAGAAGCAGTGTGCACAGCCTGAGACGGATGAGACTCTGTGATTAGTTGGTGCCGGTGTTTCTTCCCTTCCCGTTACATTCTTCCAAGCCATGATCAGACAGTGTTCCCACCAGGGCGACACACTGCTCCTCCCTTTCACCCCAGATTGCCTTAAGTGCCGAAGACTTGCCAGGCGCCTCGCTGCTTGTTTCTTGATTTGATGACAAGTTGGGTTGGAGCTGGCTTTTTCGGCATCCATATGATGATTTAGTCTTGTGTATGTTCACAAAACTTGGCTCTGTAACCGCCAATTATCCTGTGGAGTACGGTTGTCGTTGTCACAGTGCCTCTCTCTGGAGACACTGAATGTCGAGCGAGTGGGTTAGCTCTCTTCCTAGAGTCTGGGGGTTGGGAGGGTGGGAGTTCATCATGGTAGGAAGACAAGGAGAGTGACCCATTTTCAACAAGAAAATAATATTTGCCGTGGACCTAGAACATCAATTTTGCAAAACAAAAGGGAAACTGTCTATTCCAAAAAATAATGTCTCTTTTGATATCTTTTGAGAGCGTGGAGTTGAAACTGCAGAACCAGGAGCCTAGACAGGCTTGATCACAGTGTGGATGCCTAGACTCCTGTGCCAGGTTGGTTTCAGTCTTGATGGTAAGTGGCTTTGTTGGTGAGAGCTAACCTTCACGCAACAACCAGAGCTAACCTCTCAGCATGAGTGAACACAATTGCTTTGCTTCAACAGTAATCATATAGGTAAGGTCCTTGCATCAGCTCACTTGACAGATAAGGAAACTGGCTTCTAGGAATATAGTCTCTTGTCTAAATCAATCACCAATTAAGTGCTCTCCGTCTGTGGCACGGTTTCTTTTTTACTGTATGTGTTTACAGTGGGCATTATGCTTTGATATACGTAGTGAATCCATTACCATATCAATGCCTGTCACCTTAGGTAGGTACCTTTGTGGTAAGAGCAACGGCAAGATGCTATCGCAGTAAATGTCTATCTATGATACAATATCATCAGCCATAGCCCTCCCGATGTGCATTAGACCCCGAAACTTACTCACCTTGTATAACTACAGCTTTACATCCTTCAAGCTTCAGTTCCCTGCCTCTTCTGCTCCTCTGCACCCCTTGTAAACTGACTACCCTACTCTACCACAGTATGCTTGACATAGCTGGTCCTACATGTGAGACCATGCAGTATGTTTGATTTAATTCACTTTATATAGATCCTTCAAGTCCAAGTCTGTTAATGATGTTATGAATGACAAAACCTACACTTTTAAGGCTGGACAGCATTGGAGCATCTATTATGATACCTGACACATAGAAAAGATGTCATAGTTGCATGTGTGGTACTGTGAGTTGGCCTGGGGGGTCTTGTACATGTTAGGCAAACTCTTCTGCTGAGATCTATCCTAGCCCTATAACACACATTTGTTATCTATGTATCTACTGGTGGACACTGAACTATTTCCCTATCTTGGCCACTGTGAAGGCTGTAATGAATGTGGACCATGGAGATCTCTGTCAGGGGCTGAATTCATTTCTTTTGGGTCTATCCTAGGAGAAGATTCCTTTAGGTATGTTTTCAGAAGAACTTGGTCATATGGTAGCTTTACTTTTTGCAGAGCCTCTATACTGATTTCCATATTGACTGAACCAGTTCTTGTTCCTCCCAACAGCATAAAGGTCCCTCCCTTCTTCCCCTTGGCCAATACTGGTCACTTTTTGTAATACCCATCCTAAAGGGTATTAAGCGAGCATTCACTAAGTTTTGAGGTACAGTCCCTGATGATTTGTATTGGTAAACATTTTTATATATGTGTTAGACAATTTTTAGTTCATTTAAAAAAATCTCTTCAGATAGATGCTATTTCTAATTGGCTTATTTGGGTTTTGTTGTTGTTGTTGTTTGAGTCATGTGTGTTTTTTTAGCTTAAGTTCATTACTTTAACTTTGCAAACATTTCCTTCCACAAGCTGCTTGTTCATTTCCTTGGCTGACTTTGCGGTGTGGAAGCTCTGTTGTGGGTGGACCTGTTTATTTATATCTGCTTTTGTTGCCAGTCTTTAACAAAGCATCAGAACAGTGATTGCTGAGGTCAAGGAAGTGTTCTCCTATACCCTGTTCTGGTTTGATGGTTTTTAGGTTTTACATCTAGGAATGGATTCCCGTGTACAGCATAAGGTAACACGATCTCATGCTTTGGCATGTGGTTATCCATTTTAACCAACACGTTTCTTAAGAAAACTATCAGTCCAGAGTGGCAGCATACACCTGTAATCTTAGCAAAGGAAAGGGGGTCATGAGTTTGAGGCCACTCTGATCATGAGTTTGAGGTTATAAGAAAGAGAGAGATGGTGGTGAAGGTGAAGGAAACCCTTTTCTCTGTTGAATATACTTGGTGGAGTAGTTGAAGGTCCATTGAGTTTATATAGTTGGGGTTTGTTCCATTGACCTATGTATCTGTTTTTATGGCAGTAAAAATATCTTGACTACTGTAACTTTTAAATATAAATTGCAATCACAAAACAAGATGCCTTTGTTCTTCTTTATCAAGAGTGCTCCAGTTATTTGGGTTCATGGTGACATACCTTTTGATGGAGAGGATGGTGAAAGCATGGGATATACCTCTGGTATATCACCCACCTTCTCTCCACTGGCATTTTTTGGCTTTCTTCTCTTCATCTGTAAACATCAGTGGCATTAACCTTGCTCTGCAAATAGGGAAGCAGACACTGTGTCCTAAGGCAGGGAGGGGTGTGGTCCGAATAAAAGGCTGCTTTCTCTGTGTAGATGGCTGCTTTAAGGCAAGCTGCCTTAGCCGGTAGAGAATAGATCAGAGTGATGAGTCTTTGGACTCTCTTCTACTGTATCTTATCACCTGGGGTCTTTGATCTTTACAGTTGTGCCATGTCTGTTCTTAGAGATGTTTTGTAACCAGAACTGGTTTTATGAGAGTTGCCTTTAAAATGTAAGTCTTGAGTAATGTGGTTGGATGGCTACTCTTTGGCTACTGTGGAGGCCTCCCCATCCAGGGCAGAAGCTTGAGACCTAATACTGTTATTCAGAGACGTTAGAGGATAGGATGACATGGTTGAAATGAATTCCTAGGACTTCTCTTCCATTTTTTCCCATTTCTGTTTCCATACTGTGTTAATCAGGGTTCTCTAGAGGAACACAACTGAGGGACAGGATATGTGTTAAAATTGGATTTAATAAACATGGTCTGATAGTCCCACAATGACTGTCTCACATTGGAGAAGAATCACATTGTTGTTTAGTTTGTGAGACTGGATGCTTCAGTAGCCCCAGTTTGGTGCTGAAGGCCTGGAGGGATCCTGGAGGGTTGGCAGCCTTCATTGTACCTGGGAACTCTGAAAAAGCTGGCTCTAGTATCAGTGATGGAATAGAACAAGGGCAGCGATAGGGCAGATGAGCTTGCCAGCAAGAGTGAAGGGAAACAGGAAGAAATAAAGAAAAAAACTATTTCCTGACTTTCTCTATGTGGATTCTGGAGATCAAACTCAGGTCTTCAGACCCGTTATGCACTCTTCAGACCGAGTATCTCCACATCCTGGATTCTTTGTTTGTAACTAGGAAATACTTTATTCTTCAGGGATAGTAGACAGATGCATTATGAATATTGTAGTTTTCTTACAAAGACAATTCCATTAGTGTTTGGCCAGCTTTCTCTAAACCCTTAGTTTCAGATTTTTCTTTTTCCATGAGTAGATGCTAAATACAATCATGATAGTTAATCTTGGTGGTCAACTTGAATTGATCTAGAACTAACTAAAAGGCAAGATGCTGGGCATTCCCAAGAATTTCCTTAGATTATTTGAAGTGGGAAGATGTACCCTAAATGTGGGGAGCACCTCCTGTGGCAGACTAGAAAGAAGGAAGGTGCAAAAGGAAAGAAAAGTGTAGTTGGGTGTGGTGGCTCAGGCCTCTAATCCCAGCACTAGGGAGGCAGAGGCAGGCAGGTGATGGTGAGTCGGAGGGCTCTGTGTCAATTTCCAGGCCAGACTTTGTCTCAAAAATAGCAAGATATTATGGGATGCTGTTATGCTCTTATAACCCCAGTTTTGTGGAGATGGAGACAAGATCCTCAAGCTCTTTGGAGAGCTAGCTCCTTAGCCAGAAGATAACACAAAATTGCCTCAGGAAGTTCCTGAAACTAATCAAGTTCACTAGGTCCCACCCTCCCAAGAGTAAGCAAGGAAGACTCAGACAAGATGGGCGGCAAAGAAGAGACTGAAACAGGACCAGCTTTCTAGAAGAAGCAGAGAGAGACCAAGACACTTGTGAAGGACATTCTTCAAACTTTGAGCTGCCTGCAGGCTGTGCAATGTGCTCCGGGTTCCTAACTTTTCTGAGCTGTCATCCGTGCTGGAGTGAGCTTTGGTGATGTAACTGTCTTTAAGTCATTTCTGGTCTTGTAAATAACCTCTCATCCATATTCCTTTAACTAACCCCAATAAAACTTACAGTTCACTGTATTGGACTTTGGTAATATCTGTCCTTTGGTATGTCATGGGTGTCCTGTGTGGGGTGAGTAGATGTATGTGTTATGTCTTCCCAGGAAAGTCTTGTCACATAACAACAGCCTAGCCTAATTGGTGAGTTCAGGTTCAGTGACAGACACTGTGAAAATTCATGGCTCTTTGTGTGGTGCTATAACAGAAATGTCCCTTATGGAGTCACATGTGTTAACACTTGGTCCCAGGTGGTGGTGCTGTTTGGGGAGGTTACGGAACCCTTAGGAAGTGGAGTCTTCCTGAAAGAAGGACATAACTGGAGGAGGTCTGTGAGAGTGGGTAGCTTTGTTCCATACTTTTCCTGTGTGTAGATGGAGATGTGACTTCTCGCCACCACAATGGTATCTTATCCTTCTAGGGCTAAAATAAATATTGTAGTCTTTAAGTTGCTTTTTGTCATGGTTACTTTTATCACAGTCACAGAAAAGTAATATAAGGAACAACAGCAAAGGTTGACCTCATATCTCCACATGCATGTACACACAGGTGCCCTCACACAAAGACCCACATAGACACATATACACATACACACACATAGGCACACACACACATAGACACACACAAATATACACATACACACACACAAACATACACACAGACACAGAGGCACACTGACATACACACAGACACAGACACACAGACACACACAGACACAGACACACACAGAGTCACTGATATATATCTCCAGACACAGAAAGACACAGATACACATACACACAGACCTACACATAGACACGAAGACATGCATGTAGACACACACAGAGACACAGACACATATATACACACAGACATACATAGACACAGACACACACATAGACACAAAGACATACACAAAGACACAGACACATATATACACAGACACAGACATGAGTAGACACAGACACACACATAGACAGAAAGACATACATGTAGACACACACAGATACACACAGACACACACAGACACAGACAGACACACACAGATACAGACACACACATATATATTTATATATACACACAGAGAAAGACACATATATACACACACACAGACATACACAGACACACACAGACACAGACACAGACAGACACACACAGATACAGACATACACACATATATATTTATATATACACACAGAGAAAGACACATATATACACACACAGACACACACATAGACACAAAGACATATATGTAGACACACACAGACACACACAGACACAGACAGACACACACAGATACAGACACACACATATATAAATATTTATATATACACACAGAGAAATACATATATATACACACACATACACACACACACATAGACACACACATAGATAAATACAGACACACAGACACACACATAGACGCACACAGATATAGTCACATATACACATAGCCACACACAGTCACAGAGATACACATATAGACATACACAGACACACACATATGCACATACAGAGAGACACATATACACAGACACATTTACACACTGATATATACACACATACACACACACACACAGAAACACACACACACATAGGGAATCTTCTGATTAGAACATGTCTATAAGGAAAACATCTTTTAGCCACACATAAATGTAAAAATAAGCCCAGAGGTCTATTTGCTTTATTTAGTCTTTGATAGAAATAAACGTTTGGTTATAGTTTTGTTCTTCTCTTCCTAAGGCATCCAGACGTCTGGTGCACATGCTGAATTCCCAGAGCCTGTCTGGAAACATGGGCGGGCTCTGCTCCCCTGACATCTTTCCCCAGAAGCCCTTCTGTTTCTCTCCCTTTTCCCTTCCTGGATTCTTCAGAAAAAAAAGGTGTACAGCTTGAGAGGGCAAAGTTTCTAGTCTACACTTGCTGCTTCCCCTGGTGTTAAGGGTACATCAAGCTGTGCTTACTGCATGAGAGGACTTAATGAAACTTAGCATTTTGGTTCTTGACAACTGGCCAGTTCACACGCCACTGACTCCCAAAGGATTCATAGTAAGTCTTTAACTTGACCCTTAGAAAGTATTTAAGAGAATTCAGGGAACCCATCAAAACAAAACCCACAAGCAGACGCCGGGCTGTGAGCTGCGAGCTGCCAGCTGCAGGCATGTACTGGTCAAGGAATGAGATTACTCAAGGTGGTGACTCATTCAGCAACTATGTAGTGTTTGTGGTCGGGGAAACCTTTGCCAGAACATGACTAAAATCTATTGGCAGCTTCTTAAAAGGAATGATGACAGGGCCCAAACCAATGAGTGTGTAAGTGTGCTGGGTTTTTTTCTTCTTCTGTGTTTTTCACTAAGTCAGAATGGAGAGTAAGTAAACACCGGCCTTCCTGATGTTGGCGTGGTGTGTGGAGTCTTCCCAACAGCTGCCCAGTGGGGCCAATCCCACCCACAGCTCTGTGTCTGGATGTGGACGTGTGTGTGTGTGTGTGTGTGTGTGTGTGTGTGTGTGCAGTGTGGTGTGACAATGGCCAAGATTATAACAGGCCAAGAAATCAGACTTAAACAAACCGTTAAAGATACCTTCTTTATAATTTAATTGTTTACATTTATTTATTTAATTTGCATGTCTGTGTTTGTTGATGTATGTCGGGCACACACGGAGATCAGAGAATGCCCCTGAGAGTCAGTCAGGTCTCTTCATTCACCCATCAGGCTTAGTGGTGAGTGTGTTTCCTTATTTAGCCATCTCCCCAGCACTGTTCTTGGTCATTTAAAGAAAAGCCTAGGTGAAGGTGTCCAAATGTGGCTGTTGTGTGAGTTGCTTAGGGCTGTTGTAAGGCCCACTAACAGAGTGGCTTAACAGAGTTCTTTACTCAAAATTCTGGAGCTGAGTAGCCTGAGATGGCTGTGGGCTCGAGATGGGTTGCTAGCTGTTCTGAGCGCTCACGTGATGGTTTCCTTGCGTGTACCACTCCGAGTGTCCTCTTGAAACAAGACTGGATGTGACTCATCCCGCATGATCTTCCCATTCTAACCCATTGCATCTTTACCATGCCTGTTTCTAAATAAAGTCACGTTCTTAGGTATAAGGGTTAGGACTTCAAAGTCTGAATGCAGTGGAGAGGAAGGAGATTGGACATGTACCAGTACCTACCAGCTAGAGATAATGAAGAAAGATAAGCAATCCACAAGAAAGCATGTCTCATTACTCAGTCCATAAAAATGTTCAGGGTTTTCAAAAAGCTTCAATCCATTTGACGTTATAAGGAATTGCCATGCAGAGAGCGAGAGATTCAGTCACCTCAAACAGAGAATTTAGTCCAGCAAATGTATTTTCTCATCATCTGAGTAGTGTGTCATGTCAACACCAGGGCATGAAAGAAAGAAGATGCCACACACCAGATCAGTGGTTAAGACAGGGCACAGGAGAATCAGCAATGCGGGTGAGGTGGGAAATGATTGGTAAAACTTTGAAAACAGAAATTGCTTATGGATCTTAATGTCTTGAGAAAAGCTGAGCACAGCTGCGTGCCCCACACTCCTGGGGCAGCAGAGTGAATTAATGTGGGTGCTGGTGTGGCTGCTGCAACTGGAGTCGATTATATAAACGGGGCGAGCATGCTCAGCTGAGAGATGCTTGCGTTTTGTGTTGGCATAGTCAAAAAGAAGACATGCAGAGAGCAGGCGACAACGAGGGGAGTTGCGGGCCCTGGGAAGGTGTCAGCCCTGCAGATGAAGTTCTTCATCCCTGACTCTACACCCAAAAGAACACTGGCATTGAAAAAACACGACCAGGAAGTGTACTAACCCACCCCTTCAGTAGGGACCCATGTCTATCTATCCATGAGGCCTGGGCATCACTGTGGGGACACTGCCAATGTGGTGTGTGTGTGTGTGTGTGTGTGTGTGTGTGTGTTGTATCTGAGGTAAATGGGCCCACAACCAAATGTACACAAATTGCCAGAGGCAATTGTTCCTGTCCCTGATTAGATGAGAGGCTCAGTATGAGAAGGGCAGTTCCTGGAGCTCCACAGGGTGAACTGTCAGAAGGGCGTGACTTGACGCTCTAAGGTGACAGCTCTGACTTTTCCCAGTGGGAGCAGCTTTTGTGGGAGTCCACCATACCCAAAGGTCTCCTTGCACAGAGATGAATTTTGAGCAAGTTTATTCATTAGGAACATGGGCATCCTCTTAACTTTCTGTCATAATCGTGTATCACTTTAAAGTCTTTCTAGCTCCCTGGGGTTTTAAGTGTAGCAAATCCATACATGCACAGCCTTTTCTAATATATCCAGAGCCTTAGACGTCATAAAATTTTATTGCAGAAAGTGACCTTGGAAATGATCTGTTTCAATGCTTCATTTCACAGATAGGGAAATTGAGTTATCCAGGGGTTAAATGACTTGTCAAAGGTTAGCATTCAGGAAGAGGCAGAAGCAGGGCTTAAATTCATTTCCTGACCCCCCTTTTGTCTACTAAAGTCCTGTGTGATGCTCTCAGAGCCAGGCTGTACACTAACAAAGAAAGATCTTACTTCAAGAAGAATGCTGAATGGTCGTGCTCCACCTTTGTGTGGGGCAGTAGTCTCTGGTATATATATATTCAAAGCATATGCCAAGGATCACTTTTAAATTCTTGGGCAGTCCTAACATTTCGAAGGATTAAAACAGCTGCCTAAAGAACATAAAGGGAGCAATGTGGGTTCTTTACGGAAGGGAGAAGAGGTATGTCCTTAGGTCTAACCTGTGCTCCCTTTGTCCATTTACCAGTCATTAACAAAAGATATTGTCAGATACTAACACCAAAGGAATGGTTGCCAATGCCAGCAGACCTTGTACACTCTTCTCTGGAAGATATGATTTATTATTTGAAGAAATAAAGAACTCCTTTCAGATTTCCAGTGCCCATCTTTCACACACACACACACACACACACACACACACACACACACACACACACACACACAGACGCGCGCGGTCTTAGCATTGTCTGTGATTAGTTCAGACCCCTGAAGTTCACGTCGTCTCAAGAGAAAATGTGCTTCCTACTGCAGAGGTTAAGTCTAAAGGAAATTGAGTGTATTTGCTGGATTTTAGTAGTTTGACCCCTGAATATGTGGTCAGCCAGACGGGGAGGTGGAAGCAGGGCGTACACAAGCTGAATTAAAGCGGAGCCTGGCATTGCTCAGGAAAGCCTTCCCCCACCTGCTTCTCATTTCCTCCAGTTATGTCTGGTAATGAAGATTGGAACTGTGGCTATATATTTTGAGGTCTTGAAGGTCTATATATTTTTCTCTTAGACAATATGCTAGTGATTAAGTATATGTCTCTGTCCACAGAAGACAAGACCTAAAAGTTCCTAAAAGAGTAGGAAAACACCATAAGGACATTTCCTTCAAGACTGACTGCACCTGCCTTTTCATTTACCTCGTATAGTTCTCCTGGAAGTCTGTCTGCCCCAGCACAGTCTTCTGACCTGGCCATCGTCTCTGAGATTTTCTTTATTGTTCTAAATGCTGGCTTTGACCTTTCTGAAGGGCCAGAGGGACAAAGTGGAATAATAAAATCCACTCATTTTTAAAGATGGTGGGAGCTGTCTCGGGAAGATTGAGGGCATTTGGATGGAGAAGCAGCCCTTCCTGAACTCACTTCTTGCTCGGGCTTTTAATTCTCCAGTCATCTTTCAGGCAGCAATGATGTCTGTATCAGAAGATTGGAATGCATGGCTCAAAAAAAAAAAAAAAAAAAGTCAATTGGATCCCTCCCTTGGGAGCTTTTAACATAATTTGTGATTGAGTTCAAGTCTGGAATTTGGCCTGGCCCCTAATCAATCCTTAGGTATTTCTGTTCTTTTCATATTCCTGGGGCGGACTGCCCATCCTGTCATGGCCTTCACTTGACATTCTGAAGTACAACATATCGATTGTCATTTTGCTCTCCCCCTGTCTGGTAGCTTCGTAGAATCTCACTGCTGAGAGGGGATATGTGACACGGAATCCTGTGCACATGAGCTGCGTGCTTGAGGTACACATGGGCTGCATGTCTGCTGTGGCCAGAAACCATGGGAGGCAGTCAGCCCAGCCCCTCCCCGTGATCTGATGTCTGTATATTACGAGAAGGAGAGAAAAGGGCACTTGGATATATGCATCTGCTTGCAATTTCCTAATGGAATCTGGCAGTAGAACTTTGAGGTAGGATAGGTTCCAGTAAAAAGTGAGTTCACAGAAGCACTTCCCTCAGGCTTGACACCTATTTGCCCTTCCAGAGCACTAGGGAGATGAATTACAGGATGAGTCAGCATTGGGTCAGCAAAGACTAATACTCCGATGAAAAGGGGGAGAAGACTCTAATTGTGTCCTTTTTAATTAGAGCATGTGCTTAGAGGAAGAATCAAGGTAAGCAAGGTCCTGGAGGGGAAACCATTTAATTATCAAAGACCTGGACTTCTATATCATGCTGGACTTTGTAGGTTAGTGCTATAGTTTGCTGGTGCTGTAGTTTTGGTGAGGGGCCGGGAGTGGTGCTAGAAATTATCCTAAACAAGAGAGTGTGGGGCTTCCACTAAGTCTAGAAGAGATAGTGGTCTTCCATCTCGGAGCCCCACTCTCAGGAATGGAGAGCATCTCTAGGCTAGGAATACAACACAGAATGCTTTCTCTGCCTTCATCGGTGTCAGTATCTTTTGGTGGCCCCCCACTCTGCATCTGAGTGGAACAGGGCTGTAAATTTGAACCAGGGACATCAAAGCAAATTTTCAAAAGCTTCCTTGTGTCCAAATCCACTCTCCTCAGACCTTAGACTGCTTTCCATTGTGGCCCGAGTATGGCAGGGGTAGAAAAGGGATTTAGTGTTCTGCTGTGACAGTGTATGGAATCCACAAGTTCCAGAAATGGTGATTTTCTGTGTACAGGTTTCAACTAAATCTCTTGTCTATGGGATGTCCGTGTCCTAAGGTAAACGCAAGAGATGTTCCTTATTTGGGATGTTCACCCCATTTGCCTGGGACAAAAAGACCTTTCTATAACGCATATCTTTCCCCAGAAGCAGCGTGGATGAGATGCTGCAGTGTAGATACACAGCATGGGAACAGCCCAGTCTTTCAGCATGATGGGTAAGCATGACTGTGCTTGGTTAGACTGAGGGAGGCCTACGGGCTCTAACAACTCTCCGCTGCAAGTCGGATCTAGAAGACTCAAGATCCTCTTCTATATCTGAGAGCACTCCATGCATTTGGTGCGCAGATAGACATACAAGCAAAACACTCATATACATAAAATAAAAATAATAAACCTGGGAGAGAGCAAGACAAAGAAGGGGAGGGGCCTAGCAGATGGATAAGGCATACCTCTGCGTGCGCTATAAAGGGATTTCCAGAGAAAACTGGATCATGATATGGGATCAAAATCTGAATTGAATATTATGAGGTGGTACAGCCTTGGAAGGGGACCTGGTTAGGGAAAGAGGCCACCATGCCTCGGAGAGGAAGTCTGGGCTCTGGCCTCTTGGTGTTCTTCTTTAGCTCTGAGCCAGCACGAGGCGGACAGCCTCTTGTGTGCCCCACCATACCATCCCACCTTTATGTCTAGTCTCACTTTCTAGGTCCCAGGCAATGGGCTCAGGGGCTACGTTTTGAAACTGTGAATTTAATAAACTTCCTTCCCCTAAGTTGTTTATGTCAGGTGTATTGCCACAGAGATGAGAACCAAACACTTCTTTTCCTTAAAAAGGTGACCCTTTTGTCATGTTTCCCTCAGTGATTGCTGATGGATATAAAAATAAGGGCCATATTTGTTTAGGGCTCGCCTAAACAGCAAAGCCTAAGTGTAGATTCTTGGTTATGGATACTTCCTTTTCCAAAATATTAAGTTTATCTTTTTAACTTCATACATGTGCTCTGAATTTGCATATTAGCTCCCCTCTTCTCCTTTCTCCAACCTTTTCCATGCCCCTCCCCCACTCCCTCTCAAGTTCATGGGCTCCTTTTCTTTATCATTTACACAATGGCCTGTCCTAATTAGGGTTGCTATTGCTGTGATGATATTGTGAGCAAAGATAACTTGGGGGAAGAAAGGGTTTCTTTGACTTACTTTTACATAATCTATCATTGAAGGTAGTCAGGGCTGGAACCTGGAGGCAGGAGTTGATGCAGAGGCCATGGAGGGGTGCTGCTTACTGGCTTGCTCACCCAGGCTAGCTCATCCTACTTTCTTATAGAACCCAGGACCACCAGTCCCTGGATAGCATCATGCACAATGGCCTGTGCCCTGCCCTATTTGATCACTGGTTAAGAAAATGCCTTACAGGTTTGCCTACAGCCAAATCTTTGGGGGGCATTTTCTTAATTGAGGTTACTTCCTCTCAGATGACTTTAGTTTGTGTCAAGTTGACATAAAACTATCCAACACACACACACACACACACACACAGACGTGCAGACACACAAATAAATATATGATTATAACTTGCTGAGTTCATTTAGTTTTCTTTGTACATATGTTTCTTAGGACAGATCAGTTGGTATTGGATAACCACTTATAAACTCATCCCTAGGTAATATTATCTCTTTCTCATAGCTCTTTCCTGTAGCTCTTCACCTAGGGGTGGGGCCCTGTGAGGTGCCCCCACCCGTGTTTGAACGCTAACTGGTGCTGTCATTGTTTAGAGCTTATGTTGGCAGCCATATTGTTGGGATTACCTGGCTGCATTTCCACCATCATATCCTGGTTCTCTGTCCTTCATCCTTGTAATCCAAAGGTCTTTACAATCTTTTCATCCCTCTCTCTTACATGTGGGAGTTTGTGCCGCAGATGCGTCAACTGGAGCTGGCCAGAGCATCCCTGGGTGATTGGATGTACTTGAAGCTGCAGTTCAGTTCCTCTCACTGTATCACAGGTGTGACGCCACAGCACTTTGCAACTACCATTGCTGTTATTTTCTGAGTGTCCACACCCTCAAAAGACCCAGTCTCCTTTATATCGGTGGACACTGTGGTTTTGGGCCACAATGAGGAATTTTTGAAAGAATTATGGAAAGAAGATCCCAATTGTTATCAGAGAGACTTCATCCAGCAACTGATGGGAGCAGATTCAGAGACCCACAGCCAATGTTAGTCTGAGCTCGGGGAATCCTGTCACGGATACCATAAAAAAAAAACCAGTCCACAGAATCACTAACCAGTACTCACAGGGGCTCGTGGAGACTAAGGCAGCCACTGGGGATCCTCATAGGTCTGACCTAGGTCTTCTGCATCTATGTTACGGTGGTGTAGCTTGGTGTTCTTGTGGGTTCCTAACAGTGTGAGTGGGGATGCCGGTCTCTGACTCTTTTGCCTGCTCCTGGGACCCTTTTCCTCTTGCTGGGTTTCCTTGTCCAGCCTTCAGATGAGGATTTGTTCCCAGTCTTGTTGTAACTTGCTATGCCATGCTCGGTTGATCTCCCTAAGAGGCCTGTTCTTTTCTTTTCTGAAAGGAAATGGAGGAGTGGATCTGGGGCTTCTCGGGGATGGTGGGGACGGACTGGGAGGAGGGAGGGGGGAGGAACAGCCATCAGGATGTAATATGTGAGAGAAGAATAGAGTGTAAAAAAAAAAATGAGGTCCAGTCTAACATGATTTGGAAGGGAGTCACCTGACCTCATGAATATACCACCCACTTAATAAATATCCATTAAAATGGTTTTAAAATCCACAACACAGAGCCCACAGCACTTAGTTCACCTGTCCACTGTGGCCTCTCTTGGGAGTATACTGTCCTTTCCTTTGCTATCTTCCTTGGCTGAATTCTTTCCTTCCATAACATAAAGAGCAAAAACCTTTGCTCAGCAGCAGACTTATTATTTTCTTGCTCCTTTTCCATTTCTTCTAACAAGAATTTACCATGTGTTATTAAGAATATTACCCAAAGCTTAGAAACAAGGGGAGCTGTCTGTGGGCCACTCAAGATTACTTAGCAAGCTAACCTGAGATGCAGTTGAAGACCAGAGGAAGGAAACACCGACTTACTAAATTTACTACCAAGGAAGCTGAGGTGCCGAGGGATTAACACTCAAGTCTTGAACAGTGAGCATTGGAGTTGACTTGGGAGGCCAGAGCCAAGGTGTCTGACTTTACTGCACTCCTTCCCACTGACAGCCAACTGAGGAAGCTGGAAGGACTATCGTTACCCATTGCTAGCTGCGGTCCCTGCAGATGACTTTTTTTTTTTAATTAATTTTATTTTTTTCTGTTAAAGGGAAGGGCAACTGTGTGACATCTCAGGGTGCAAATAAACCAATCCCCGGGGTCCCAGTTCAATGAGGCTCATCCAGAAGGCAGTGGAAGCGTTTCGCTCTCACTATAGGTCTGCAAGACCTCGGGTGGACACTGCTTGATTCATGCTTAGATCTCCTGTGTCAACAAATGCTGTTTTCAGGAAATAATGGCTGACACTTGCATGTGTCCTTTCTCTTTAATAAGGGAGGAGGGCAAGTTCAGGGAAAGGTGTGGCCACAGGGGTGGGGGTGGGGGAGGGGAGGTTCATACAGTGTAGCAACTGTGTGCAGGAGAGCAGGTGGGGATGCGGTCCATACACTGTAGCAACTGTGACCGGAGAGCTTTAGCTTCACCTCCTGCCACCCAGACAACGCTCACTTGCTCTTTTGGTTTTTTTTTTCTTGCTCATTTACCACAGCTGTTTGTTGTTTTCTTAAATGCTGAGTTTTTTATAGATCTTCGGTTACTTATAAAAAGTATCGGTTATTCAGGCCATATGAGCAGCAGCCCCGTGCTGGTCTAATGAGCAGCCAGAACACTGAAGGCCTATTTCTGTCGCTTCTATTTTTTCCACTGCCTCCTGCCCCCTCTCCCGACTCTCACTCTCACGACTTCCCTCTTTGGACTCGTGTGACTCCAGGATTTGGAATTCACTGAAGAGTTAGTCTTTGCTGTTTAGGAATGATTCTTCAGTGATTCGCCTCTGAGTCTGTTCTTGGCTCCCCACAGTTGGATGAGGAAGGGGGACCTCACCCTGTAAGCCACAGCTGCTTTTAGAGCGGTGTGTGTGTGTTGGGGGGGGCTCACACCTGCACACATGCACCTGCACTCTCTCATGGTTGTCAAGTTCTCACTAAGTATCTCTTTAAACAAGTGATAACTTTCCAGTCTGTATCCTCTATGGAGAAGAGTGTGTGGGGGAGTCACAGAGGGAACTCTGGTAAGATCAGAAGGAAGAAGGGGGAGAAGGTATAATCAAGAAAGGGGAGTTTATATATTTGAGGGAACTAGGCAGTCTCTCTGGCTCTTGGGCGTTTTTTTTTTTTTTTTTTTTTTTTTTTTTTTTTTTTTATAGTGACATCTGTGTGTTTTACACACATTCTATAACTGCTTCTTGTGATGAACATACATATATCTTTGGGGGGGGGAAATATTATGCCCTTAGTGGAAGATGATATCATTGTGACCTCCCCACCATCTCTTCTAAGCCCCAGATCCATTCCTCCATTTCCTTTCAAAAAAGAACGGGCCTCTTAGGAAGAGCAACCGAGCATGGCATAGCAAGTTACAACAAGACTGGGGACAAATCCTCATATGAAGGCTGGACAAGGTAACCCAGCAAGAGGAAAAGGGTCCCATGAGCAGGCAAAAGAATTTTTAGAAAAGCCATAGTGTTCAATAGGGTTCTGCTTAGCAGCGCCTGACCCACTCTCTGGACTGAACATGATTAAGCCAGGGGATCATTTTCAGGAAAGAATATCATGAGACTTTTTCTTGGTCCTGGAGGAGATGGAAGTGTCCCTTTTAGAAAAGAGGACAAGTCACCTACTTTATATGTGGGGTGCTTTTGTAGAAATAAGTCCTCGCTAACATGTTTTGAGATAGAAATCAGACCTAATTGCAATTATTAGCACTCTGTCTGTCTGTGTGCATGTGTGTGTGTGTCTACAAATAAATGTGTGACAGCTCAGGTTTCCCTACAATTCTCTGTAGCCTAAGCTGCCTTGAACACCTGGCAGTCTTGTTGCTTTAGCCTCTCAAGTGCTAGGATTACAACCCTGAGTTTTCTGTGCTTAGCACACTTTTTCTTTTTCTAGACAGACTCTTTCATGTGTGTGTGTGCAACATTCTACTTTTATTATATACATATTTAGTTTTGCAATGCTCAGCATTAAGTGAGTTTGCAGCTAAGTGTCCACACAATGATGACCCCGTTATGAAGAGGGTCTAGGACAGTCGTTGAGCACATTCTACACCCCGAATACCATTCATGCATTATTAACTCCATAAGCTCTGGGGAGCGGGGAGTGTTTTAATTTTATGTATGATGATATTGAGACTCGGGGAGCTCAACAATGTTCCTACATGTGACAGAGGCGGGGTGTGAGTTCAGATTGACTGAGTCCGGCCAGCACTTAGTTTTCATTGTTCCTTTTAATATTTTCACAATATATTTCAAACTCTGCCTTGCCTGCTCTTTGAGACCTGGAGCAAGGAAGCGCCTGGAACACATGGACATCACGGTGAAACGCCCACCAGGGGGTGATAGCTCTGCGAATAAATATATAACATCACAAATAAGGTAAGAACCTGCTGAGAATGCAGGTACGCTCTGTGGTAGCTGGGGCTCTGCTGCTCTTTAAGTTCATCACATCTGCTTCTGGCAGCAAGTTTGAGATGCTTTATGGCCATGTGTTCTGAAGTCTACCGTCTGTGTACACATCACCCGAGCGAGAGCCTTCTCAATGCCTTCAGGTCCACTTTGTTCAGAAAATCACACTATTGATCTCAAAACTCTCACAGGTGATAGTAGTTCACTATTATTTTTCTCTAGTAACACAGGACTCAGGCAGCATTCCTGACTACTGTCCTAGACCCTCTTCATAATGAGTATGTGGTCGCATTCTTATAGTTTTCTATTAATAACCCAAGGGATTTTTTAAAATTAATTTAGGATTTAGATACCCATTCTTACTTGAAAATTATTCTATGATATTAAAATCTATTTATCCTCTACAATCTTTGAATACATCCATCCCACTAAATGTATAAACCTACAGAAATTCACAAACTTTCAGTTTTCATCTACATTTTTTACACTTTTTGGAGGGAGGTACACTTGCCGTAGCATGTGTGTGGATGTCAGAGACCTGGTGGAAGAAGGCTCTTTCTTTCCACCATGTGGGTCCTGGGATCAAAGCCGGGTTACTAAGCTTGCAGCAGGAGCCTCTGCCTGGCCAGCTCCACATTGGCCTGCCTAAGTCCTTCTGACTTTGTAATGACACCTCTTACCTTTTCCATGGGAACATTATCTCCAGGGTTCTGTGGAAGAAATGTGGGGATTTACATTTTCATTTCTTTGGCTTTAAGTCACCAATCTTTTAAAGTATACTATTGTAAATAATTTTAAGTCAAAGAAGACATACAATTGGCCCACAGGATATAATCAAAACAATTAGTCATTATTGTAGATAAAATAAGAGACACCACACACACACACACACACACACTGATGGGTTAAAATTAAAATAACTGACAATACCAAGTGCTGCAGGAAATGTAAATAAATCTAAATTCTCAGTTGTGGTTTAAAAAAAAGTCAAAAGACATGAGTGCTTTCAGAAAACCAGTTTGTCAATTTCTTACAAAGTCTGATACATACGGTTCACAAGTCCTATGGATGGTCCCAGAAATTTTCTTTGTAATTGTCCTAACCTGGGTGCAACCCCAACATACACCAGCTGGACAACAGATGAACTATACCAACCCTAGAATATTACATTGTGATAAAAATAAACTCAAAGATGCAACAGCATAGACAAGTCTCAGATGTCACCATTAACATGAGAAAAAGCTAAATCGATAACAAAAATTCCAATACTATTCGATCCCATTCTGAGGCAGCAAAGCCACGGGACACCAAGTGGTTATTTGGCTCTCTGCGGTTGTGTGAGTAGAAGAGTGGGGACCTCATCCTGAAACCTACAGCTGATCCCAGAGATGCGGAGGGTCTCACACCTGCACGCATGCAGTCATTTGCTTTGGGCCTTGAGTGCCTTTAGAAAACCATGAGGCACTATGTGGGAGTGGGGGTGGGATTGTTCTGTCTCCTGGCCGTTACATGACTACGTGTTTGTTAAAAACTCACTGAACTGTACACTCTAAACTGGACTTCAGTAAAAAGAAAACAGCAACGTGTCTGGTGTCTTTGTAGCTCAGCGGCGTCTGAGACAACTGTGGTTTTGTGGGTCTAGAACTAATAAGGTGCTTCGAACTCAGCCCCGTTTACTTAGTCTAAAGAGTGATATGGAAGTTAGTGGTCTGATTTGTTTTTAACCTGACATCTTAAAACTGGAACTGTCCCTTCAAGTGGACGGTGTGAAGCCAGGCATGGCGGCTCCCACCCGAGAATGAGAAGCTGGCCATGCCGCCTGACATCTACGGTCCCAGCACTTGGGACTTTAGTGTTAGGATTTCCGGAAGTCTCATTTTAGTGACTGAGGTAACCCTAGTAATTCCTTCACCGAGGAACAAACCTCAGCAATATGTCTTCCTTAATGCAAGTCCAGCCCCCTAACTCCACATCTGCTAAGGCAGCATGCACGTGGAACGCAGTTCCTCCTCAAAGAGTGGTCCTCAGCCTAGAACCGGCATCATCTGCAAACTTCTTAGAAATGCCAAAAAAATCACATCCATTCACAGACTGATGGAACAGAAGCTCTTTAAGATCCCCAGGCACCCAGACCACAGCAAAATATTTCTTGTAATCCTTGGGACTGGAAAACCGGCTCAGCCATTAAGGAGGTGGACTGTTCTTGCAGAGGGTCTGGTGGCTTACAACTGTCTGTAGCTCTAGCTCCAGGAGGGTTGGGTGCCTCTGTGAGGGTATCCACACACATAAACACACACAACTGAGAAAAAAAGTTAAAAATATTTCTTGTGATCCTGGAGCCATTGTTTCTCCTTCTAGAGATGCTGTGCGCACTTCCTGAATTAAGCCCTGTTCCGGAATCTTTTGTGATTCTCTGAAGGTCAGGCATTCGATCCCTTCTATCAGTGTGAGCCCTTGGACTACTGAACAGGTTTCCTCTTAGCGCTTGGCTGATGTTTACTTACCTCGTGCTGTTCAATAAGCATCTTTGTAAAGAAGAGGAAGAAATGGCAGGTACGAGAGAAGCTTCTGCACACAGCCAGAAAGGATTTGAATGGAAAGCCTGCTCTGCAGCACAGTTTACTTAATAAATGTGAAGTGAAAACACTAAATGTCTTTCCTGTCACCCTGGAAGTGGTTTTCCCATGGCCCAGGTACAAAGGCATTTTTGTAATCTTTTCAAAGCACCTGTTGTTTCGTTCCTCCTGGTTCCTATGCGGATGGCTGTATTTACTCGCTGGGCTGTGCCCTGGGTACTTAATGGTTGAGGTTCCAAGTTCTGGCTGGCATCTAAGCCCAGACTAGTCTCCCTTACACAGAGATCAGAACCCAGGTGAAAGCGGCTAGTGTCTGAAATAGTACCACGGCAGCGCCTGTGATAGATAGGACCGCAGGAGAAGTGAGAATAGACACCAGGAAGCAAGCCGTCTGACCTTTCTGCCCTGGACAGAGGACTTGGACTAGATGGTACATGAGGTCACCTCCAGGATTAAGCCAAGGAAGCGAAAGCTGGGAGGTCCGTGGATCATGGTAACCTTTGCTTTGCTCCACTACAACTTCCTCTGTGGAGTCTCAAGTCTTCATGAAGTGGGCAGAGGCTCCCTGCAGATCATCATTTCAAAGAGTTAAAAAAAAAAAAAAAAGAAAAAGAAAAAAAAAAAACAGAAAAAGAAAGGGAAAGAAAGCTAAGCAGCCACAGGAGCCGCCTGTGGTTTTTCGGAGTCCCTGATAATTAGGGATGCTTTCTATTTCTGCTGTTTTGTTTCTTAAATACAGTTTACTGTTCTGGACACACCTTCATGTTCCAGGTTCTCCTGTGTGGATGTAACTGGCCCCAGCTGGTGGCCCCCAGAGGGTCGAGACCGAGAGGTCGTGTGTAAGGTAAGAGTGTAGAACTGTACAGTCCTGCATGCTCTCACGTCTGCCACCACAGGAAGGAACCTTACATCCCATCTGGGACACACACAGCTGGCCGGATTCCAATATTTTGCCAGCATCAGCCGAACCTTCTCAAATCTCTGGTCCTGTAGAAGAGAAAGCACTCTCACCTGGAGTTTACACAAAGAGCTCTGTTCTGCATGGATAAAATGCAAAGGTGTCAGGGGCACTTAGGTAGAGTCTGAGCAGGAGAGAAAACAGCTGTTTCCTCTCAGTGTGCTTCTTAGAGTCAAAACACCTGGGGAGGAAGACCAAGAAAGTCACTTGGGTTGTGGTAGAGAGTGTGGCCATCACACTGTGTTTGCATTCTGTTCTGCCAGTTTCTAACCCTGTAACGCTGAGAAAGAGTTCCCAGGCTGGTTTCCTCATCTCTGAAATGTGGACAAGGGTGGAAGGTGCTCCTAGGTGATCCTGAGACCTCAGTGAGCTAGTCACAAACGCTTACGACAACACCTGTGGGAGGAATTCAAGCCAGTTTACCGATTATAGTGACAAGGAAGGGGTGTGAAAGCACGTCTCTTATCTTTGCTCTGAACCTAGTTCTATGTGTACATGAGGTCAAGCCCAGCACGTAAGGGTTACAGATCATCCGCCAAGAAACAGCAGCGTCCAGGTCAACAGGTGAGCCTGCACGCAGGCCAAGCCTTGAATAAAAAGCAAGGGAAACGATGACATAAACAGCCCAAGGCAGTCTGATCTGATGTAAAGCACACCGACCTGCAGGCAGACACATGGCCGAAGGACCGCTTTCTCAAAACCCAGAGGGAACTCAACCTCAACGCGCCAGGAAAGAACACTCAAGTTGTATAGTCACGGGAAGGACAATTTCCCATGGCAAAACTGCATACGTGGGGGCATCAGTCCCGGGGTAGGGGGGGAGTAGTGTGTGTGAGTCAGGTCCCCTCCCGCATCCAAACTGCACTGACTGACTGATCCCAGAATTAAGAATACAAACCCCCAGGTGTGGGGAATTTCCAACGCGCTGTAATTGGTGGAGTGTAACCTCTGATGTGGTTTTACTTTTTCCTGGTGTATTTCTCATCGGGTATTTGCGGTAGTCCGAGTGAGGACGTCTTCCCCATGGGCTCAGGTATCCCGAACCACTTGGTTCCTGCGTGGTGGCACCACTTGGGAGAAGTTATTGAAACCTTTAAGGGGCAGAGCCTTGCTGGAGGAAGCTGTCACCCAGGGAGGTGAAGTTTATACACTCAGCCACTTCTGTTTTGCTGTGTCTGCTTCATGTTTGTAGCGGAAGATTGTTCAGCTTCCTGCCCCAGCCGCCTGCCCCTGTCCTCACCTGCCCCCCTGCGCCTGTCACTCAGGAACCATCAGCCACAATAAACTACATCCGCATTCCTTTTTGGTCGGGGTGTTTTATATAGGCACGGCCGGTCGCTATTGCAGCGTCACCAATGCCATTCTTCCTGTCGAGCGGGCAAATCGAAAAATGCTCTGGACGTCCGATGGGAGAGCCCGGGGAATTGGCGGTGGGCTCTGAGGAGACTGGATAGGGTCATTCCATTCCATATTGTTGAAAACTCTGCCTTTACTCACCATCTCCTACTCCAAAACAGACCTCCCAGGTTCTGATCTTCAACTGCCCATACAATCAAAACTCTTTTTTTTTTTCACTCTGAGAAGCTGTTTCCTGGGCCATACATGGAAAACAATTCTACTTCTTATATCACCTACCGTTTTTCTTCTTCAAACATTGTTCAAAGTTCACCCTGTTCGTTATAAAAGGGTAACTTCAAAAGGTCATATTCACTTTGTAGAAATAAAGGTTTTCTGCAGTTAAAGAGCCAAATGTGTATGGCTTTGGTCGAGGATAATGCCAGTGGTTGAGCTCTAGAGATGCTGTGGTTGGATTAGATGCTCATGGTGGTGAGTTTTATAGCGTACCTGCTGGGTTCTGATCCCGGATCTGCCATGTATTGGCTGCACAACCTTGGGCAAGTAGTTGGCCTTCCTGCATCTCAATGGATCCATCTGGGCTCTGGCAAAGTTGTGATGATGATGATGATGATGATGATGGTGGTGGTGGTAAGAATGACGTAGCCCACAGATGAACCTTGGACTACTGCTTGCTCACTGCTATTTATCTTGGCCCCATCTCCTGAGAACTCCCCGGTACTAAGGCGTAGCTGGAATATTGCCTGGCAGCCCTCTGCAGCCTCTAAGGAGGGTTTTCCTCAGCTGTGGCACTGCCCTTTGGCTGTGTGCTGGCTTCTTCTTTGCCCCACCCCTTGCCTGTGCCGTGTTCCTCCTTCTCTTCCTCTTTTCTTCTATAGAGCTGTCTTGACGACTTCTTTCTAGAAATAGGTAAAGATTCCTGATGAGCTCCATGCAGCTCTTTTTAATCACATGGGCTCAATGTTTGGTAAGTACGGCTGTTTCAGGAGAACATGTGTTCTGGTTGTCAAAGGGTTTGTGCAAACCATGGCTTTGTGCAGTACGTGCACATTTTCATCTCAGAAGTATAAGTATGCAACTTGAAAAAATTGGGTTTTTTTTTTTGGAGGGGGAAAATGCTCTTTTGAAGAAAATTATCATTTAAAGACATTCTACTTCTATTTTTTTAGGAAGAAGGCAACGTTTGAAATTTGAGCATCATTTGAAAGTTAAACCCAGAACAAAAGTAATTTTCAGTGAGATGCTCTTGACAAAAACTGCATCAATATAAATTCATTATGGAGTTTGTCTCCTATGGGTAGGAATAGGTGTGATTCCTCAGAGCCGAAATCAGAACTGGTTTCCCGCCCTTCCCCAGGTGTTGGTGTTGAAGCAATGGAACTCCCTGCTTGACAGTCAGGTGCCCACGAGGCTGACTGATGGCATACAGGGTGTTAAGGACAATCACACAACAACGGAAAGGAAAGGATTTGTGGCTGTCCTCTCCAGGGCTGTGCCCCTCCCCCACCTCCACCCTGTCTGTCCTCTCTCATCTCAGTTAGAGTCTTTTGTACTTCCCAGGTTTACATTATGTGAAATGATGACCGGGATTCAAGTCTTAGAAGAAGATTACATAGGAAAGTCCTGGGGGGATTTTTAATTTTTTTTGTAATTATTCTTTATGCATTTTGTAGAACTAGTGCTGGGCTGGGAGTGATTGACAGCTTTGGCTCCCAGAGAGGTCTGAGTGGGAGAGCGTGTGTTTGTAAGGTTGGGTGGAATTCAGCGGTTGAGAGTCCCAGGGGACCATTGGCAATGCCGTGGAAACACCTCCATTAGTGGCTCAGACTCACTCCCTGACATTAACCTGGATGACATATCAAAAGGCCACTTCAACCAATGTGTCGTGAAACGGAGTTGGACAGGGGCACTCCCACAGCCCACAACTCTGATTATTTTCTACTCCTGAATCACACAGAAGGCAATGATAGACAAAAGATGCCAGGCTGTAAAGGTCGCTTCCAAAGGGCAGGGAGCTGCGTCCTCGAAACACTGCAATGTCTGGGGCAACGTGGAGCAAGGCACAGTTTGTTCTTTTCCCCAGTGTGTGAGAGCCGCTGATTTTATAACCACACTGAGAAAACCCCCAGCTTCCTGGTTAGCAGCGACATTGCTGCCTTGGGTTTCTAAAAGACGGGGGAGTACAGAAAAGATGGTGGGGTTTTGTCTCAGTTTTGATGGATAGGTTCATTCAGCAGTCCCGGTACTCTTCCGGTGTGAGGGCTAGTGCAATGACAGTTGTAGCTTTATAGACTACCTCCATAAAAGATAGATTCCAGACAAGCAAATTGACAATTGGGTCTCATGGGAGTGAGACACTTTATATGTTGATAGCGCCATTCAGAAGGGGACAACAAGCGGCAGGCATAATGGCACACACCTTTAATACCAGCATTTTGGAGACTGAGACAGTTGCATCTCTGTAAGTTCAAGGCCAGCCAGAGGCTACACAGATGCTGTCTCAAATAAAGGACAGTCAAAAGGAAAAGGCAGAACGTTCACCAGATGTGAGGAACAAGACTGTTGGTGGCCACATCAGATAGAACATGGCAGCCATAGTATCCCCTTCAGGATAGCTCCACTGGGTAAAGGATGGGAGAGATCTGGGGATGAGGCTGGCCTGTAGGTATCATTTGTATTGCTAAACAAGCCCAGAACTTGGTCTGGTCTGAGTTGCTCACAGACTTTCAGGGAGGCTGTGGTTGAAAGGTCAAAAGGCAAGCTTCCTCTCTTGTCTCCAGCCCACCCTGTTCCTAATTGGCCTGTTTGCATGAACCCCAGTTCATCTAAGCAGTAGTCTGCTAACCCTGGGTGTGGTGGTTTGAATATACTTGGCTCAGGAAGTGACACACTCAGGTGTGGCCTTGTTGTAGTAGACACAGCCTCATTGGAGGAAGTGTGTCCCTGTGGGTGTGGGCTTTAAGCCCCTCGTCCTAGATGCCTGAAGTCAGTCTTCTCTTTGCCTTTGGAACAAGATTTAGAATTCTCAGCTCTTTCTGTATCCGGCCTGCCTGGGTGCTGCCATGTTCCCACCTTTGATGATAATGGACCGAACCTCTGAACCTGTAAACCAGCCCCAATTAAATGTTGCCCTTTATAAGAGTTGCCCTTGTCACGGTGTCTGTTCGCAACAGTAAAACTGTAACTAAGACACTGGGGAAGAGGAGTTTGCTCAATATCCATTTCTCCCTCTTCGAAACTGCTATCCTAAGAAAAACCTACGTGTGTGGGGACTGGGGGTGGCTTTAATGATACTTATCCAGCAGGGAACATCAAAGTCCACAAGCCCTCCACTGGGGCATGGGTATCAAGTGTGCCATCACCTGAACACAGAAGGAAGGGCTGAGGACCGCAGCTGTTTGTTTCCACTCCACGCTCCCAGGACTGTATCAGGAGGGGATGTGAGGGCCGGCTAATTAGTTCAGCATTTGGTAAAACATAAGAACACAAGGAAGTCATGACGCTGCCCGGTTTTTTCATCATAAGACTGTCTAACTGTGTGAGGTGAGCATAAGCACTAACGCTCAGAGTGGCCAGAAAGACCTGGACCACATAGTCTTCAGACCCGGGTTCAGGCACTGGCTTGGAGCTGTGCCACAACCCCTACATCAAAGCAGTAGGCTGGGAATAGCCATGGGAGTGGCAACATACTGCAGATTCTGGGGTCCTGTACCCAAGCCCCTCTTCAGTCTTTAGTCCCTGGTAGGGTAGTGCTGGTAGTACCCTGAGTTCAAGTTCCCCACAGACCCACCAAGGTGAGGCCTCCAGACCATTCCTTATAGGAACTGACATCTTAGCGGTTTCCTAAACAGGACGTTATTAAACGGTCGCTTGGATGACTGCTTCAAATAACAGGCCTGGAAGGACTGAAATTTGAAAAGTAGGAGAGTTTTCCTGCATGGGATAATATTATAGATTTGAATAATTTGAAACAATAACTGTAGCATACTGTATCATCAGCGGGGCCAACTCTATATAAATGTCGGGGGACCGCACAGCTGCAAAAGCATCTTCTGAAAGAGGTGTGTGTGTGTGTGTGTGTGTGTGTGTATACTGTGTGCCCCATGAAGTCCATGCAGAAGCACAGAACTTGAGTGGGAGGTGGGAAGCCCTTCGAAAGACATCTTCCCCCCCCAATTGACTTCGCGTTGATTTAGAAAAAGTCATTTCCGTCAATTATTCAGATCCCAGGTACTTGTCTGTTGAACGCCCACCCCTCATTCATGAAAGCCTGCCTCTTTTGCTCAGAAGCCTACCTTTGTTTCTGCCTTCCGCCCACCTGGAAGGGCTGTTCCTGACAGAAGAAAAAAAGAACATTGTTCTAAGTCTGTAGCAAAGTAAAATTACCTCCAGGAAAGCAGCCTTTCAGCCTCCATGGATCAATGAGCATTTATTTTTTGCAGTTGTGCAACAACTCAGAGAAGAAAAGTGCTTGTCCGGTGAGTGCAGGGACCCGGGTTTCCACCCACATAGCTTACATGAAATCCTGAGGTAAAGGCTTTGCCATGCGACGCAGATTTGAGAAGAAGTCCGTCTGGGGCGTTATCTTCTCCCCTTTATTTTTAAATTTCCTGAGGCAAGGTCTTACTATATATTCTTAGCTGGCCTCACATGTGTGCTTCTCTTCCTGACCCAGGCCTCTGAGCACACCGAGATTGCAGGCGTGTCCTGCCATCCCTAGCCGGATGCCACATCTCAGTGCAACTCAGAACCCCACTGTTGGGCCACATCAACTAAAGTCTGGGAACTTTTTGAGATGAAATTGTCCTCTGCCTCTCTTACATTGCCGTTGTCTCTGATGCATTTGATCAGTTTATACTTGCTGGTGCTGGAAGATGTGGACATCCTAATACTGTAACAGAAAAGGAACACACAGCTCAAGTTTTACCCAGACCAAGGCCAACACCAGTCGCTGTTTTACACCCTGGGCATGCAGAGTGGTAAAAATGGCCTGATGAGCAGACACTCACACTGTTGCCATTGCAAATCACTGTAATATGTCCCCAGTGACTGATATGTATATGTGTGTGTACATGTGTGTGTATATATGCATACATATACACACATGCATACATACATGCATACATACATACATATATCTGTGCTCTAAGCCTCCTCAATGACACCCTTCTATCACCTTCTTCTGGCACTACCTGAGCCCTTTCTCGTCACTCTCACCATATAGCAACCAAAGAGTTAACATCTGGAACAGCTGTGGTCTTCAGGGACACTGATTTAGCTATTGAGCCCCAACCCCATTGCCTCCCAAGTTAACTAATCTGGATGTCGCCTCTGGCCTGCATTCATCATGTTGAAAATGACTGATTCTCCATCTACCATCTTCTCTATTTCATGCAATCTCTTCAATTTTATGGTGACATCAATAGTCCTTTGCTGCCTGGGTAAAGAAGGAGCCACTAATTAGACATTCCTCCCAGGAATTTGTCTCTGTCAATGTACTTAGCTTCTTTCCTCTTAACTCAACTGGGGCTTGATCCCTAGGGATTTAGGGATTCATTCAACATTTTAGATTGCTTAATTAAAACTTTAAGGCCTCTGTAAATACAATTCTTCCTCTGCAGACTAGAGAGCAGTCAGTATGCCCACACGGAGGGAGAAGTAGAGGCAACAGAATCTGTGACAAAATGAAGCTCACCCCATTTGTGTATATTGTTGGGCACCTTCCAAGCGTGAGCCTGAGGGGTGTGAGTCATGAGATCCAGGGCGGATTTGATCTTGGAGGTGTTTACGGAGCCAAAGTGGTTGAGTATTCATAGTACTTCAAGTTGGAAGTCAGGGTTTTTTTTTCCCCCTTCTGGGACCCTTCTCGAAAAATTCTCATGAAAACTACGGGACCAACTGGGCACCTAAGTCTCTCTAATTGCTTCAGGGCTGTGTCCTGTGGTGAGAATCTCATCTATGTTTATATGCATTTGCATAGTAGAATAAATACAAGCAAAGCAATGAGAGTGTTTAACTGTTAGAAGCTAGATGACTTTGGTTACAGGGACAGCAGGAGAGGCATCCTAGGACCCTAGCTAACAAGACTCTGTGATTCAGAACTCACAGGACTTGGAGGGAATGTCAGGGGCAGAGAAAAGTGTGCACTTAACTGTTCTGAAAACAGCTCAGTCCACGGACAGAACTAGAGCAGGGTTTGAACCTCCAGGAGCTGAGAGATGCCTTCCAAGGCAGCTGCACAGAGGACCAGTGCTCACCTGAAACAACTTACATCCCAAAACAAAAACGCCATGTACCCTTCTTGCTTAAGGTCTCTACAGTTCTGAAAGTTCACATATTAAAGTAAAATGAGAAAACTCAAAGCATTTATATCACACAAATATCAACAGATGAGATTTTGCCAATAAATTGTCCCTTGGGGCGGGATGGTGGTTTCAGTCATTTTGACACAGATCATTTTGTTCAGTATTTCTTTGTCATCCTAAGCTTAGGGGAGTGACGTAATCCTCTCACCCATTTTCCACAGTCAGACTCCTAAACGTTCATTATTGTGGGGCCCATTTTAATGATGTTTGGATGACACTCGGTGTGAGCACACTGCTAGGTATCCAAGATCTTCTTTCCCTGTTGGCTCTGAAGTTGAGGTAGTGTTGGTAATAGTGTGACTGTAAATACAAACACGTTTCAATTACAGGCCATTTCTTGTTAGTAATAAGAATGACTGGTGATTATAAAGTGCTGATTAGACAACAGAGGCTGTCCACGTTTATATGTTAATTCACAGACTCCCCATCAAGTCCCTGTGTGGTCCCATTTCACAAGGAGTCTGTATAAGATCTATAGCTAGACAGGCTCTCTGGGACATCAGCTTAAGCAGGCTTTCAGAACCAAGTTCTTAACTACTGCATGCTGCATTCTTTCATATATACCCATAAATTATGGGTATGTGCATATATATATATACATGTTTTAATTTTTCATGAGGTAATATAAAGACTCAGAACTTAATTTTTTCCTTAGAGAACTCTGAGGATCAGTGTGACCCCTTTGAGAAATTATAATCCAGTTCTCAACCCTTAAACCCTTTGCTGTTCCTAGAGACATGGCAACACAACACTCAACTTTCTTGTCTTTTTGGTTGTCTTTTAGGCTTCAATGATTGAGCCATATCTCCAGTCCTATTTTCTTAAAGTACAAAAACATGCCCTGATCCTACCTAAAGTGGTCTCCATTGCTTTCAGGTGTTTTAAAGGGTATTGCACTGTACTAGATAATGTAAAAGTTCTGGTTATTACAAAGATGGTCAAAGACACACCATGTAGACACTTGGGGAAAGTAATAACATCGTCAGGTGGTGGTAGCACACACCTTTAATCCCAGCACTGGGGAGGCACAGGCAGGTGGATCTCTGTGAGTTCGAGGTCAGCCTTGTCTATAGAGTGAGTTCCAGCACAGCCACGGCAACACAGAGAAACCGTCTCAAACAACACAATGCAACTGACATTTGACAAACAAAAGGTAATACAGTGTTGCTGGGCAGGAGTCAATACCGTTGTCTCCTATAGGAGGAAGTACAAATGTGGAGAGTTTGGTATGGTAGACTGAAGTAGTAGAGAAGTGTAGGGTTGTGAGTCCTGTGTCCACTCTGCCACAGTGCATGGCCACTTGGGGGAAGCAGAATTCAAGGAGTTTGACTTCACTGATCCCATGCCTCACCTGGACAGATGCTAGGCTGTAAGGAGGCCCCGAGGGACTGTTCCTCCATGGGGAAGCCAGAGCTGGCTCAGGTGTCCCTGGGCCTGCGACAAGGCTGCGACAAGGCTGGGGCTGTGGTGTTCTCAGGTTCTTAGACACCCAGGCACTGCTGGCAGTCGCAGGAGAGCTGAGAACGGAGTCAGGGCCAGATGTGTCTAGCCTGGGGCTGAGGGGAAAAGGGTAGCTCCGACTAGTCCATGGTGATTGCCTTTGGCTTGGGCAGCAGGCTTCATGGGGGTTGTGGCTGGGAGCGCAGAGACGCCTTCTCCGTGGCTCCCCAAGGCTGATCTCAATGAAAAGAGATGGTCTGTGGATTTGAGTCATGTATTGTCATAGGTGAAAGTAGATGTGTAAAATCATGCCCCACTTCTCATGGTGGGCCTGGGTTTAAATATCTTTTGAAAGGAGGAATGTCTGGGAAGGGAATCTTGTGGGCAATGCCTTCTGGGCCTCTAGGTTAGCAATGGAGACCTCTGTCATGAGCCTATGTGACAACAGGTCACATCTCTTTTCCTACTGTCTTGGTCTGAGATGACAGGAATGTCTCATCTATATGTGGAGGGGCTTGGGGCGTTGCCCATATATGACTGATGGCCACAAATCTATAAGAGTCTGTGGCTATGTGCCAGAGGCCTGGTCCCTGGGAGCAGGCAAAGCTCCTATGATCCCTTCAGGATTTCCGGGCCTTCAAAGCTCTTAGCTGGACTGAGGACCAGGCTTCGTCTCACACTCCCCTGCCCCACCGAGAAGACAGGTGTGGTGGTGGTGGGGAGGGAGCGCTCTTGTTAAAAACTTGAAAGGGAATCTTCATGCGGCCTCTCACTCAAACCCATGCTGCCCTGGGGTTGACAACTGTCTACAGACAGTGTTTAGATGTTGTAACTAATTTGGACTTTAATGGAAGGTTTTAAGGAAATTACAAGTAACAGCTAAAGAGGCAGCCATAGGTAACCATTTGAGCTTTGCCTTTGGCAATGTGTATCCATTTAGGTTTGTGTTCATGTTTCCTTCCCAGTTGTTTATATACGTGCTTATCATTGCTATTTACTGGCTTTGACTATAAATGAAGACAAATTAGAAAGCATGCCAAACCTACTCGATAGTGCCCCTCCCCAACACGATAAAGCACTTTTAGATGATGACTCAAACCTAATTATTTCACAGGCACCAAGCACTATCATACCCAAAGCTCTCCATTAGTTGTGGATGGATATAAGAGTCCCTATGGTCTAGAAATGTCACGGGGGTGGGGGGTGGAAGGGGGGAGATAATGAATGGTAGAACAGAACAGACAATATGGCCTGCCGCTATTATCACCATGGGAACTAAACCCTGGTCTTACAGAGCACAACCGAGTTCACTGTTTCACTGTTAGATGGATGCGCTTGGGCAAGCTCCCTCCACATCCTTTTCTATAAACAGGGTCAGTGACAACGGTACCATCGTGAAGACTAACAGACGCTGATCCATCCACAGGGCTGAACATGTTTGCCGTGTCTACCAGCTCATTGACCGTGAACCTGCAGTGGCTGAGGCTTTGCTCTCGACAAGCATGTCTGACCAAAGGTGGGCCTTCCAATGTGATGGCCCAAGTCACCACACCTCCATTAGCCGGAAGGTGAGCATTTTCCTGAGAGGCAATACTCAGGCTGTGTGCGTGTAGCACTGCCCTCTACTGGAGAGTCTTCTTCAGCACGCAAGGGCTGCTCAACTCTGCGCTCACTATTACACAGGGGAAGGCCCTCCTTTGTAGAGAGTTTCTCAGCCCATCTTAGGTCATTGTCTCCATTTCCCAGTGCTTGGGGGAGGCAGAGGAAATCCTATTGTCTGCCAGCCTCAGCTCTACACCTGCTTTTAACTAATATGGAGTCAGGACAGGTATTGATTTTTCTGCTTCTCTCTGACTGCATTCATCAGTCATTTTGTATTACTGGAGAGTCCATTAGCAATAAAAACAAAGAATTGAGGTTACAAAACCCATTAGTGAAACTTACTCTTTGAGTCTCTGGGACAAGGGAAACTATTAAAAAGTGTGTCAGCTTACAAACTTCCTAATAGAGGTATCAGAAGATCAAATAGACCCAGAATGTGATTATGAAATGAAATTCTCCTGTCCAGTCATCTAGAAGGGGATACCCCAGCAGTCTAGAACATCTGTGGTGTGTGGGTGACTGCGAGGGGGACTCATCAGGACAGGTGAGCATCACATAACAGACTCGACACAGTGTGAATGAGTTTCAGGCACATCATTGCAGATTAAGGGTGAAATATACTTTAATGAAATTTCATCTTTCAGTTTAATCAATTCTCTATCAAAAGGATTAAAAACTGAAAGATTGTCTTACCATGCACGATAAGCAAATCGTCTCAGTTATATACATGGATGCTTGAGTTGTTTCCTCTGGATAAATTCCCAGGAACTTCCCAATTGACATATTTTCCGAAATCACAGTGTTATTTTATTGTTGAGAGCAAAGAGGGTGTCCTCTCTTGCTGTCCTCTGATGTCATAACACTGCTGCCGCTCTCTGATGATGTCATTTAACACTGCCTTTGCCCCATGATGTCATTTAACACTGCCTTTGCCCTCTGATGACATCACTTAATACTGCCATCAGTCTCTGATGTCGCCTAACACTGCTGTTGCCTTCTGATGTCATTTAACACCCCACTTGCCCTCTGATGGCACTGCTGTTGCCCTCTGATGTCACTTAATACTGCTGTTGTTCTCTGGCGATGTTAACACTGCTGGTCAAGCCTGCCTGCTCTCCCAGCTCCCCAGGGTACCTTCCTTTCCATCTTCCTCTGGCTGTGCTCTCTCTCCATCTTTTTCTGTAGAATATACTGGTTTACAGAATTTAATTTAGACAGAGAGTTCTAGACGCAATGCTTCTGTGCACAGTGCCAGCGTGAGCTCTCAGCATAGCAGCTGAGCGATGGCATCTCTTGCTGAAAATGTGTCAATAATAACTGAGGATCTGAGGCAAGGATTCCCCCCAAGTGCCTTGGTCCAGTGCCTGCCTCCCTTCTCCGCTCCGTGACTCTGTCCCTTTCTCATTTGCTCGGGGACTACCTTCTCGTTCCTGTGTCTCTCTGTATCCCTTCCGTCTGTTTCTGACTGAGTTCATCCTGCTCACCCTCCATGCCCCACAAAGGCCTTTCCTAAGCACCTAGCAAGGTTAGACTTCCTGACGTATCATCTCCAAGTTCCTTCTCTGGTGATCCCATTTGCTACACGTTCTTGGGGCCTGGCTCCCTGTGTTCCTAGCACTGGTGGGCCCGAGTCAGAATGTAATGCTAGATTCCAGCAGCTCCTCAGACCACGGGCCTTTGGATCACCTCTCCCCATTTCACAGACACCAACAGGCAACTGGAGTCCCTAATAAATGGGCTTCCTCAGGACCAGAATCTCCCACTGGTGAAGTGATTTCATATGAGCGAGGCTATGGATGGCTACACACACCATTCCCCACTGACTTCCCTGCTTCCTTCCCGAGAGTCAGAGAGCCTGGTTGCAGACTTGTGCTATAAAATCTCCTCTGTCCCCAAGTTCTGCTGTCGAATGGTGAGGCACTGAGAACAGAGGCTGGTCTGCCCCTCACTTTAAGCAGAGACAATGTGCTCTATAGTCAATTCCTCGTGTTCTCCTAGATGTCCCCGGGTGGCGGTGGCTCAGGCACAGTATCTGATCTGCCTTTTAGCTTCTACTGCACAAAAACCCTTTGTAACATGAGGGCCGGTTGTGATGGTTCCTGCCTGACGCGCTGCTCCAGGCCCCTGATTGCTGTCTATCTCCTCAGGAGGCAGTTTTGTTGGTCTGGGTTTCTTGCCTGGTGAAATACCCAGACATTCACCCCAGATGATCTAAACTTCTGACAATCATATTTTTATCAGCTCTGATCGCCTCTGGTGATTGTGCCTAATGTTTAAGGATCAAGAGATAAAAGCTCCAAAAGGGGCCAAGGGCTGGGAGTGTGTTGTGCGTCTTGAATGATAGCTTCCTCCTTAACTGGAGACCATGGTCAGACCTATTCAAGCCCCTTCTGCTCCCAGCAGGCTGGGAGTCTCAGCACTCTGCCATGTGTGGAGCGCATGCTGGGTTCCATGGTCACAGCTACATTCCTCATTCACCGTGAAGTGTGTCCCCAAATCTGATGTGAAACAAACAAGTCTGACACTCTGGGAGGTCTCAGAGAGTAGGTCTGGCCAAGGCTTCATAGGTAAGGAAATTACAGCCACCTGAACATAAATCAACCCAGGAAGGACAGAGTGGTGCCTCTATTTGTACCCTGGAGTGAAAGGTGTCTGTCTGGTACGATCAATCTGTGAGTGGTTGGTCTCTTTGAGGGACAGTATTTCATCAAGCCTTGCAGACTCCAACAGGAGCAGCCTCTGAATCGTTCCACCTTCCTACTAATTGCTCTCTCTTAACTCTCAGATCCCTGACCATAAACAGGCAGAGGCATATTTGCTAATGAGACATCTCTAATGATCTTCTTATACGAGCTAGATGTCCTTATCTCCTGCTCTCTCTTCAAAGAGTAACTTCCCAGGTGTGTTTGGATCCCACTGTACTTCAAATAGGCAACCACAGAACACGGGATCAAAGCAGAACTAAAGCTAAAACCTGGGAGGGAACGGGGGTGGGGTGGGGGCTGCTGTGGAGGAACACGCTGACAAGGACAGCAAGGGGAAAAGAAACCCAGACGTCACGCCGAAAAGAAACCCAGACGTCACGCCGCTCAGCCACTAGTCCAAAGCAAACAATTATTTCTGAAGATCTAGTTTTGCAAAAGAAAGCTAGGATCCTTCTATTTTTTTTTTTAATGAAAAGGAAGACATGACTGCCCCTAAGTATGGTTGAGGAGAATCGTTGCTGGGAGGGAGAGCATAGCCAGAGGCAGCTGGAAGAGTCCAGACTGAGCAAGGCCATGCGAGGAGTGGAGGGGGGTGAGAGAGACGAGGAGAGGAGAGAGGGCAAGAGAGGGGACCAGGAGCCAGAGCAGGACTGAGAGGGCACATAATCAACATGGCAGGGTTTCATAGGAAAAGAGATGCTAGCAAAGGCCAGGGACCAGAGAGGACGCCAGGACTCTAACTGGTACTCACGGAGAGCCCGGCAGCCAGTGTCAGCCTTGATAGGTTATTAGCCTCCTCAGTTAGCCATTGGTCCTGGGTTTCTTTGAGACCTAACGCTCATTATTTATTTATTTATTTGCTTACTTATTTGCTAATTTATTTATTTATTTATTTATTTATTTATTTATTTATTTATTTATTTATTTATTTTTATGGTGAAAAAAGGTGTATTTTTAGAATTAGCCCTCTGGTCTCAGTGTAGACGATCCCAATCTTCCTGGCAGCATCCAGAGCGTCATCATCAGGGGCCAAGCGAACATACGCCGTCCTCTTCTCTCGGTCAGGCCTTACAGGGTATTGACTGTGGCCACATCAATGTCACAGAGCTTTTTTTCTGTTTGATCTGGTGCTTGTTGGCCCTGACATCCACAGTGAACACCGTCGTGTCCTGTCCTCCATCTTCATGGCTGACTCGGTGGTTAGGGGGAATTGGATGATGACACAGTACCCAAGCCTGTGTCTCCTGGGCGCATTCCTTCAAGCGTATTTAAGCTGCCTCAGGGTCTTGGGCCCCCCAGCAGGTGAGACATGTGCAGATCTTCTTCTTTTTGTGGCTACAGATGCCTTTCAGCACTGCCTTCTTAACTTTCAAGGCCTTTCTTTTGGCTTCAGTGTTGGGAGAAGCAGGGGCTTTCTTTTTGACTTTTGCTTTTGTCACCATCTTGGAGAAAAACCCTAAAACTTTTTTAAGAGAGTGGTTGTCTGATGTTTGTGCAGGGAATCGTCTTATTTTTTTTTCCCTCTCCCTGTTTCCAGAGTCAGCACTCTGCTCAAAGCCCTGAAAATATTTGTACGCGCTCAGAGAATGAATGAATAGGCAAAAGACTTGATTTTGAAAGTCTGTTTTATGGGAATCATTTGAACAAGAAGAGCCTCATTTAAGAGAGGACGCAGTTTTCAGAGCCTTAGACACGGCATCTCAAGGGCGTGTTGTGTGACAGAGGAAGAGCCGAGTCTAGATGAACAACTTTTTTTTTTTTCACAGTGTCTGAGTCACCTCACACCTCAGTCTCATCTGATAATGGTCTTGTCAGATCTGCCCTTTAGCTGGGGATTCCCCTGGGCTATTACCTCTTGCTTGCCTGTGTTGCCAAGCACAGGTGCCCAGAGGAAATAGGGGGAAGGGTGGGTGAGTCTCAAACAGTGAAACCTCCTGATGGTGTGGATTTATTGGGATATCACATACCTTTTGCCTTGGATGGTAGTTTTTCTGCTGACAGGAAAGTGAAGCTAGTCAGTAAGAGAGGCCGTGTGACTACCAAGGAAGATGCACATAGGAAACTGTTTTTCCTGAGCGGTTACCATTGTATACATCGCTATTGTTTTCGTGAGTGGTTACCATTGTATAGCTTTAGCCCAAGCAAGTATTAGCCTCTTCTTTGCACTATTCATCTTTTAGTAGTGTAATCTCTCCCATGATACCTCAGCAGCAAGATGTGACAGACAGGGCTCAGCCGCCCCTAAGCTTCCCCGCAAAAAGATTGTCTTGGGTGAAATAAAAGCACATAGCTAGTGTTCTCCCTAGGAACAGGGCAGAAGCTGTAAGGCCCAATTCATTTTGGAAATTGCTAAGTAGAAAGCAAATGGAATCGGCGTTAAATGCTGCCTACGACTGATCATATGAGAGAAATCAAAAGTCTTGGCATCTTTGATCAGACAGACGCTAACTGAGGTGTGCTTGGGAAGTCCCCTGCAGGAGGTTCACCAGCTACACAGTGCTTTCTCTAAGAAGCTGTGTGAGCTTGGTAGGTCTTGTGGTTTTCATGGTCTCTCTGCTAAGCTCTTCTCTCTCCCTTCTCTCTAGTCTCCTCTTTTCCTTCCTCACTCTTTCTCTTAGTGTAGGAACCCTTTCTTCAACTAACATCCTTTGAGAAAGGCGAAGCGATGGGTATAAAGAATGACCAGGAAAACATGGTTAAAAAAAAAAAAATTACCGTTCCCAGCTGCGTCTGTGGAATGTCTTGGGAATCTTTGGGCTCTCATTGGAGAAGCCCTCCCTGTCAAGAGTTTGTGACCTGCAGACTCTGAGAGTTCCATTCCTTGCTTTACCAGCCCAAAAGGAGACATTTCTGGCAAGGAACACCGAGGTTTGGGTTTCCAGACACCTATGTGTTGTTATCACAAAGAACACAGGCTTCTGTCTGAGGAGCTGCTCCTTAAGCTTCTGTGGACATGACTCAGGATTCCCAACGGCAGAGCAAATCACCAGACCTTCAAGAGCCAGCCGACCCAATGGTTAGCACTCCCATAAGACACCCCACAACCCCAACAAGCTCTTAGATCAAAAGGGGGGGTGAGATTTTTCTCTCCAGCTCACTTGATAGGCTTTGAGGCCCAGATTGGTTGGTTGGTGCCTTCTGCCTCATTTGTAGAAATAACCCCAAATTCCAGCTGAGCAGCCTGCCACCCGAGAACTGTGGTGATCTCGTCAGTCCCGAGGAGTCAGGCAGCTTCCTCTGGGCTTCTGGAGCCCTCCCAGAGACTGAGAGACCCAAATATTGCAGTTTCCTGGAAGCAGGCAGATCACGGCTTTTTCCAGGCAGTGACTTGAACTCTCAATGGTTACTTCTTGGAAAACAAATGGGAAAAAAAAAATCCCTCCATACCTCAGTGCAGTGTCTGGTGTACAGCAAGTGCTCTTATAGTGTTTATTTGGCTAATGAAAGGGTGACCGAAAATTCTTATCCTGGAACCCACATTTGGAGACTTGCCAGTAAAACCTTAACATCTCTTGGAATTATTCTATGGAGTTATGAAAGGGGAGGATGTGACAACATGAACCCCAGAGCAGACATGGACAGTGCACCAAGACTCTGGTTCCCCAGAATTTAAGTGTGCATGGTGGCTGCATACTAGACAATGATGTGTATCTCACCAGTCCACCAGATCAAGAAAGGCCAGGTTAAGGGTTCAAATGAATTGCACTGAATGCCTACCAACTTTTCAAAGTTGCCGCAAAGAAGGAAGACCTCCCACAGCCATGCCCCTCCCAGCTGAGCTTCTTCTTCCTGGCTAATGGGACTTTGGCTGTGTGCTCATTGGGACCTGAGTGGCTCTCCTGTGCTCCATTGTGCTTCCAAAACTGTCCCACACACCCCTGCTTCAGAGGTTATGGATAAAAGGGAGAGAGGGGAGTAAAGGGGGGGAGGAGCTTCTAGCAAGGTACCAGCAGAAATATTGAACATTCCCCAGGTTAACAAAGGACTTGCTACAACCTGCTTCTTATGACTGACACCTGGTCAGGAGCACAGCTTACCGGAAGTGACCTCATGATTGGGAGTGCTGAGCTCGGTTGTCGGAGTTGTGGTGCTAGAAGCATCTGGAAGGGCAGTAAGTCAAGCAAGGGCGCAGTGTCTGTCTCAAGATATTTTGACATCTCATCAGCCTATTTGGCCCTGCAGATTCCAGAAGGATTCTGAACCTAGTAGAACAGAACCGTAGCTTCTTGAGGGATAAAAGACAGCAGAAGTTTCCTAGTCATCACACTTGATATCTAGACCTGAAATTAAATGCACTCAACCTTTACTTTTAGCAAGTTGAGTTCTAAGGTTTTCTTTGCCCAGTCCCTCCGTTTCCCCTAGGAAAGAACAGAATTATAGGGGGAATGGGTGAAAGTGACTTCCCAGGGCCCTTCCTCTTTGAAGCCCCGAGCTTCATCACTTCCTGGATCTCAGATCCGCTCCAGTGCAAACCTGGGCTCAGGGTTCATGTTGGTCCTCTCCTTGATGGTGGTGCCTGCTTCCCAATTATATACCTTCTGATTTAGTTTGTAGCAATGGAGTTGTTCAGGGGCCTGGGGCAGCTTTACAGAAGCTAATCTCTGGTGTTCTCTCCTTTCCAAGTCTCTCTTCTACTTCCTCTGTCCTCACTGACTGGGCCAGCCTGCTCTCTGCAGCCTTCCTCTGGGCCTGGCTGTGTTTGTGCTTTCTCTTTCCCTCCCCTGTCTATGGTCCCTTGAATCTACTCTCCTAAAGCATAGGAAAGTCAAGACCAGCACAGCACATCAACACAGCAGAAGTCCCTAACCAGAAACTCTCTTACTATTCTCACTAGGCTTCTGGTGGGAACCCCTCACCCTCTGTGGAGAAGCTGACCAACCTACAGCTGGTGTTTCAGAAGGACAACAGGACATTTCTCATGAGGAGCGCTTTGGTCGTGGTTTCTAAGACTAAGAGTGGGTAAGAGAAAACTATGGAACAGGGGGCCCTGAAAGCACTTCCAGTCCTCTAGGCTGGGCCATTGGTCACCCTCAGTGGCAGGCATATACAGAAGGGATTGATTGGGCCACATTGCTAAGGCTCCCTTCCTCCCAAGGGTCTTTGCTTCCTTGGCCAGTGTCCCTTATCATAGGCACACAGAAGTGCTTTGTTCTCTTTGAGCCTAGAGAAAGGACAGTGAGTCTCCAGCCAGCCTGTGACAGATAGATGACATGTGTATGAAGTGCACCTTGCTTTTTAATCACAGAGGCTCTACCCTTCTTTGTCTGGTCCACACGTCCAACCATTCACTCCCATGCCCTCTAAGATTGGCCAGGAGTAAGTTTCGCTTGAAAACATGGAGGTGCCATTAAGCTTCTCCTGGGACACTGGGATCACTGAGCCTATTCACTGAGAACTAATGGGTGTGTGTTCAGCAAATTTCCCTATTTGGTTGACTTTGATCTGCCGACTGCCAAGAACCAAGGTAATATCTTTGTACAGTGGCCATTACACAGCTTGTCTGTTCATGCATGGATGTCTGGCTAGAGGCACCTAACGACTCGGACCATCATGGCTAAGGGGTATTCCCACTAATCGTGCCACAGCAGAAGCACACAAGCAGGTTCTACTGGAGCCTCCTTGTGTCTAAAAGTCCTTCCATCTCCGGATAATGCTATTTTTCCTTCCATGAACCTACCTTCCTTCATCTGTTTTCTCTGTCTTCCCTAATCCTTTGTGGCAACTGCCTGTGTCTCTGAGGCTATCTTGGAAGGTGATCCGCCCCATAGTCTTTGCCTTTAGCTTCCCCATATCTTCAGTGAAGCCTAGAAGAACCCACAGAGAACTGTGCCTATGGCCGGTAGCTTTCCTGAGATCTGACCAGCGTGTCCACATCCCTCCTCCATGTGTTCAGCTAGAGGTACTTGCCATGACAAGACTGCATCCTGCATGTGTGATAAGCCTGCATTGTGAACAAGGACCCCTGGCAGTGATGTTCAGTAAGATCACCAGAGGTGGGAGAAATTGTGGCTGCCTCTGGCCCAAGCCTCAAAATGAGGGAGGGCTATTTAAATATATATTCCCTAATGATGTGATGGTGTGTGTGTGCATGTATGTGTCTGTGTCTGTGTGTGTCTGTGTGAATGTGTCTATGTGTATCTCTCTGTGTGTGTGTATCTCTGTGTGTGTAAGTGTGTGTGTGTGTGCATGCGTGTCTGTGTATGTGTGTCTGTGTGTGTATGTGTCTGTGTGTATCTCTCTGTGTGTGTCTGTGTATGTGTATGTGCCTGTGTGTATCTGTGTGTGTGTCTGTGTGTATCTCTCTGTGTGTGTGTCTGTGTGTATGTGTGTGTATGTGTCTGTGTGTATCTGTGTCTGTGTGTCTGTGTGTGCATGTATGTGTGTGTGTCTGTGTGTATGTGTGTGTATGTGTCTGTGTGTATCTCTGTGTGTGTGTCTGTGTGTGTGTGTGTGTGTGCTTGTGTGTGTTGGAAGCCAGAGGACAACATTGTGAGGTTGGTTCTATGTCTAGGTGAGTTTTGGGTATCAAATCTGGGCTTATGTAGCAAGTGCCTATACCTCCTGAGCTATTTTGCCCTTGTATGATGAGGGGGAATCTTACATTTGCTTTGGAATGTATCTTTCTTAGAGTTGGATGTGACAAGAAATTCTAGAGCCTATGTGGACCTCATTTGTGGACCTTTCTCTCATTCGTCTCTGTCAGTGCCCCGCGTTGTAGCACAGCAGATTGACTCTGTTCAAATTCTGGATTGAGCCCAGAGAATCTGTGTATCATTCAACTGCTCTGTGCCTAAGTTTCTCTTCAATGCCATACCATCAGGTGGCACCTCCTCCACGGGGTGTTGGTTTACTCCCCGTAAAGTGTTCCTCTCTGCTCCTGCTCCTGGCTTCTGGCAGGCGGCTGTCAGAGGCCCCGGGACAGAACCTTGAGCCCTTTACTTGCCTTCCCAGACAAGGCTCTCACGTGGAATGAGGCACATTTGACAAACCTCTCTGTGGCAGAGGCTCATCCACAGTCAAGGCACCTTCCAGATGCCTCTCTTGGATCATGTCTTCCTTTGACATTAGGAGACATTTTGTCTTCTATTGCAAGGAATTGGGAAACCTATTTACTTCACTGTCTATGGAGCTCAGTTTATTAGTGAAGGCAGCCAATTTTTAATTTTAAATAATTAATACTAACAAGTGATGCCCAGAATTTGAAATGTAGAAATAATTTTGAAGCATTGGTCACTACGTACTTGAATCTCAGGGCATGGAGACATTGAGAGGGTGCTCACCTGTAAACTTCATCTCGCTTTGTGACATTTGTGGTGCTGGGATGTCTCATGTTCGCTGCCACAGAAGGGTAAGCCTCAGTGTCATCCAGCTGCGATCCCGAAAACTCTGGCAATGGCTAGCCTGACAAAGCAGGTTAACTAGTGCAATATTGGCACAGATATGATTGGAGTAACCAACCAATGTCTGATGGTCTCAAAGAGCCATTCCATGAGATGGAATCCTGGCACCAACGTTATTAAAGGGACCAAGAACATGCAGCTAGATGGGTCCTTGTAGGGAGAATCCCCGTACTATTACTCTGCTAAGTGGACATAGTATTGAAGTTACTCTTAATGATGTATTACTGTACCTAGAGATCAAAGCATCTTCCAGCCCTCATCAGAGAAGCTTCTCCTTGGAGTAGTGACAATTAACACTAATACCCCCAAAGGTCAACATATAAAGAACAAAAGATTTGAGTGTTCATTTCAAATCACATTTCAATCTTACTTTACCCCAAAGTCAGGCTCTTTGTAGAAGAGGAAGTGGAAAGATTGTAATGTCAAGAAAACACTGCTTCCAGATACAACAGGACAGAATGAATATGAACCCACAGCAACCGTGTCAGCTCCAGCCAGACAAAATATCAGCATAAAGGGCAGAGAGGTGGGCATGTAATTCCACTAGCTGAGAATATTGATATCTGATAGCCTGATAGTTTCTGGAAGAAAGTAAGTCAGCATTTCTTTTTTAATGATGTGGCCTAGTAGGCTGACCACACACCAAAGTAAGCTCTAATTCTGAAACTAGCTGGGCAATGCAAACTAGACTTGATGGGAGGAAGAAGAACAAGAAAAGAAAAGGAGGAGGGAGGACTGGGAGGAGGGAGAGGAGGAGGAGGAAAAGAAGGAGAAGGAGGGGGAGAAGGCAGAAGAGAAGGAGGAGAAGGAGAAAGAAGAGAAGGAAGAGGAGGAAGAGGAAGAAGAAGGGAAGAAGGAAAAGAAGAAGAAGGAGGAGGAGGAAGAGGAGGAAGAAAAGGAGGAGGAGGAAGAGGAGGAGGAGGAAGAGGAGGAGGAAGAAAAGGAGGAGGAGGAAGAAGAAGGGAAGAAGGAGGAGAGGGAGAAGGAGGAGGAGGAAGAAAAGGAGGAAGAAGAAGAGGAGGAGGAAGAGGAGGAAGAAAAGGAGGAGGAGGAAGAGGAGGAGGAAGAAGGAGGAGGAGGAAGAGAAGGAGAAGAAGAGAAGAAGGAGAAGAAGAGAAGAAGGAGAAGAAGAGAAGAAGGAGAAGAAAAGAAGAAGAAGAAGAAAAGAAGAAGAAGAAGAAGAAAAGAAGAAGAAGAAGAAGAAGAAGAAGAAGAAGAAGAAGAAGAAGAAGAAGAAGAAGAAGAAGAAGAAGAAGAAGAAGAAGAAGAAGAAGAAGAAGAAGAAGAAGAAGAAGAAGAAGAAGAAGAAGAAGAAGAAGAAGAAGAAGAAGAAGAAGAAGAAGATAGGGTTTCCATTGCTGCAGTGAAACACCAGGAACAAAAGCAAGTTGGAGAAGAAAAGGCTTATTGAGTTTACACTTCCACAGTACAAAGGAAGTCAGGACAGGAATTCAAGCATGGCTGGGGAAAGTAGCTAATGCAGAGGCCATGGAGGAGTGTTGTTTACTGGCTTGCTCCTCATGGCTTGCTCAGCCTACTTTTTACAATAGAATCCAGGACCACCAGCCCAGGAATTATGGCAGCACCCACAATGGGCTGAGTTCTCCTTAGTAATCACTAATTAAGAAAATGCCCTACAGGCTTGTCTGCAGCCTGATCTTAAGGAGGCATTTTCTCATGGGGTTCCCTCCTCTCTGATGACTGTACCTTGTGTCAAGATAACATAAAACTAGCTAGTACAGGTGGGAAGAGATAGGTGGGTGGTAAGGGAAGGTGTGTGTGTGTGTGCATGTGTTTGTGTGTTCAAAATACATTGTATGAAATTATCAAAGAATTATAAAAATATTTTTGAAAAATATTGGTTGGTAACATGCTTGCTCAGGTTAATAGCACAGAAAACAGGAAAGAACCTGCTGTTCTGTAGTATTTTCCAATTGTTAGTAGGTAGCGTTTGTCCAGATTTAGGAAAGGTATTGATGCTTTTAAATATTAAGCAAACATATTTTCTATGGAGAACTTACAGCATGTGGTCTGGATGGGGCTGGCACATTTATCCTAAATTATAGTATGCTGGGATATTGGGCATTTTAGCTCAAGAAAGTTGAGAAAACCACACACAGTAGTGTCTATCTTGTATTCTAGGCCTCCCTTCCTAAACAAATCATAAAATTGGAGAATGATTTTTTTGATCTTTCTCTGAAGCTGTTATAAAACACTCCTCCCAAGAGAGGTGCCCTCCCTGTACAGAGAGAAAGCAGCAAGCACCAACCCTGCTTGTCCCAAAGGAACTGGGGAACAAAGAATCTGAACAGATGGGCCTTGTTTCCTGGTTTATTATTTTGTCCTTTCTGGCCTAGCCTATCATTGTCTACTGTTCTACAGCCTAGCACCAAAGTACACAGGTTTAGCTGTTTCCTAAATATCCAACCAATATTTTTAGTATGCTTTTCTTTGGTAATCTGTCCTTTGTCACAAGATCTTTAGGCAGGAATCAGTGGCACTGAGAGAACACAGTGGCCTTGTCTCCCCAAGGTTCTCTAGACACAAAGCTGGCTCTCAGGTCAGAGGCATCTGCTCACACTCATGAGAGATAGCGGGGTGCCTCGCACCCCTTTAAGTCAGATCCCAGTCACCATCGCTGACTCTTTAGTTTTGGAAGCATGGCTATTAAGGGAGTGTGTTTGTGATTGCTAATAATGTCAGGCAAAATGTTCCCTAATACTGAGAGGGGGATGAATCTTCGAGTAGGCTTGTTACAAACAAACAAACAAACAAACAAGCAAGCAAGCAACCATGCTTTTGGAGGAAAGTAGTGCTAATGCAGAACTCTAAGCATCTTGGAGTGGAAAGTGGCTGACTTCCATCCTTATGGCTGACAGATGGGGGCTTCCCTTTGCTGGTGACCTGGTACCTCGCTCATCACAAGGCTTCACGGTGAGATTGTCACGCCTGGCTCCTTCCTGCTTTTTCTCTCTTGTTCCTCTTCCTCTCCCCGGGCAGGGATACTGACTAAGAGATTCCCTACTCCCGAGATGAGTCACAGAAACTAGAATTTCTTTATCCAAAGCTAGCTGTAACACCTAAGTACATTGCTGTGAATTTCGTAAGGCAGCAATGGGAACCCGTTCAGAATAAAGGAGTCCCACACCAGCCGTTCTTTCTGTTGTGAAGACAGCCGGGAGAATACTCTGACCTAGCGTGTCAGAGGGCAGACTGCACAACCACTCTGAAAGGGGTCCTGTCTTATATGTGGGAAGAGAGAGACATAAAAAACAGCCAGGAAGAATCGGAATATACCTGACTTGTGGGAGTCCCCCCCTCCACCCTATTCTAGGCCATACCCCTTCTGTATAACTATAACACTACACATCTATTCATTATCCATCAAACCTAATTATGAAAACTCAACTTTCCTGGGATCTTTGGACCGTTTCCATAGGTTCTTGTGTCGTGTGAACCTGATTAAATTCTGCTCTCGCTCCTCTCATTAACCTGACGTCTGTTATACAGATGCTCTAAGAAAGAAAGAAGGATCCTCTTTTTCTGCTCCCACAACTTCAACTCAGTTCTGTCTCAGGGCCTTTACAGCTGCTGCACTTCTGTCTCGGATGCCAGTGATAGAGGATTCTTCCTGGAGCTCTTAGCGTGCAGTCTCAGCCCACTGGTCCCTCTTTGGGGACATCTTTCCTGATTGCCTTTTAGAAAGTCACCACTGTCCCCAAGTACACTCTGCTTGTCACCTCCTTGACCTGTATCCCTCTCCGAAACCATCTTGTTAGTTTTCTTCCAAATTTGTCTCTGCCTCGGCTGAGTAGACACATCTTGAGAATCAGAGCTTATCTGTGTTTTTGTATCAGCTTTTAAAACATTTTTAAAAAGCAATACAGCTATTGTTTTGATTGTTTATATCAGATACTGTTCTTAATGCCTTACATGATTATCTCACTTTTAATCACCTTAGTAATCTTCATTATCTCAATTTTATTAAGGCACAAAGAATTCAAGAGATAACAGACCAAGGAAATGAACAGTTTTAAATGACTAATAAATATTTATTAAATGAAAATGACTTTTTATTTGCCTCCAAGTTTCCTGCTTGGTGACACATAGCCATCTCCTGGCACAGGTAGCTTATTACAGGACATGTCTCTTTGCCTCTGTCTGTACTGATTTCCCAAGAGTGCAACTTCATGTTCCCTCTAATGTTTTAGCACACAATGACAATGTCACAGGTGTTACACATATTAAAATTACGTGCAGGTTTACCCACAAGCCTGAGCCACCTCTTGCTCCTCGCATGTGTGATAATGATCATACATGCATTAGAAGTTCTTTGATTAGGTTACATGCTGCCCCTCGACACTCATCTGTATTGGAGAAGGTCACCTGAGGCTTCCTACTTCATTCTCAGCTGAACAGCCTGGTCCAGTGCAAACGGTCTGTCAGCATTGCCTGGAGGTCACTGTGGCCCATCCTACCTCCCTTCATCAGGGTGACCATAATTCAGCCTAGCATCACCTGCTGTTCCCCTGGCTCGGTCTGGCCCTGGCTTGTCTTTCCCTTTGAAGTCCTCCTCTTTCATTGCCCGGCTCCCTTCCTGCTGGTGCTGCTATTAGAAACTCTCTTCTACCTGTCTACAAGACACTGTGCTGCCGGGACCCATGTCACCATGGTGCTGGGAACCATGCTGTGGTTTCCTCCTCTCTGCAAGAGCTCTCCCACTAAAAGATACATCAGGTGTTCACCACTTTATCCCACAAACATCTATTAAAGAAACATGAAAGAAAACAACTGTGGTCCTTGCCCTGAAGCACTGTCTGACAAAGGACGTGGATCTCAATCACAGAATCTCACTGGTGTAGTGAATCTCATAAAGGCTCTGGGTATGGTGAGACTGTATTTTGGTGGTCTAGTGTATTTGGGAAGAGTGAGGCCAAGCTACTGGACCTTCTAGCTGAGATGCAAGGATGCTTTGCTGTCAGCTAGGCAAAGAGGTTTAAGCTAGAGGGTAGAGTGACTGTCAAGATCCCCAGATGAGTGTGACTATGACACCTCCTGATGTGTGAGCTCATGGAACACACAACACAGTGACAAAGTGGGCAGGAACCACACTGAGCAGGACATAGAGGCTGCTGTTCTTGATTCTGGTAAATTTTTGGAAGCATTTAGACAGAAGGGACATGATCTAAATTGTATTTCTCAAAAAAAATTATTCCAGCTAAAATGCAAACAAAGATGACCTCTGGTGTTTGTGCCGTTTGCTGAGCTAGGCCTGGAGAGCAAGGGTCATCACTGAGATGAACACAGGTGGCTGATGGTGTTTGTGAGGCCTTCTTGAGACCCAGTGCAGGATGGACACCGATATTTGGCATTCTTCCATGGAACTTGTGTAAACTGGCTTTGAGTTTGAGATGGCTAAGACTGCCTTGTGACACATAAGAAGCAAGAAGAGAAGTTGGTCCTGGGGCCAGGCTTTCAAGATCTGTGTGCTCAAGTGAGGTGGAGATGAGGCTTGGGAAAGGACAAGCTAGCCTTGTGAACCGGAGGATGTGTTCAGACTCTCTCCAGTGCACACTACTGAAGTCTATCTCCAGTTAGCATCAGGCAAAAGGAATGTATGGGTTCTGGTAATCAAGGTTAGTCATACGCATGGCTGGATCCAAGTGATTCTGCGATTCCTTGGCTCCCCATCTCTCATTTCCACGGGGCTTCTTTTTAGGTGGGGTTGCATGTGATGGTTTGATCAGGTCATCAACAGAAGTTTCTGACTTACCACCTGCAGTGAGGAAAATGTGCCTCACGGGGTCCAGCTAAACGGTAGGCATTGCTGTTGCTGGTCAGGCATGGACTGGACACTTAGTCCTGAGCTGGAGGCCGCCATCAGCCTTTCCCACCGGGCACAGATTAGAGGGTGCAGTAAGGATGGCTACTCAAAAGAAAATCAGTGCTGTTGCCTGGAGACGAGGAGAGCCTGGCCAGAAAAAAAAATTGCTTTTGTACAGATGCCAGAGAGACAAGGATTCTAAGGAAATTCTTCTCAAAAGAGGGTGAGACAAATGGGGATCAAAACTGCCTGATAAATTTAACATCCTTGGCGTTACTGGTGACCTCAGGCCTATGAGCCGGGATGCAGTAGGAGTCATGCAGGTTAGACATGACCATGAACCCAGGAGTGAGTTAGCACGGAAACAGGTAGGTTATTCTCACTTGGAAAAAGGAAGCAATCAGGCACAGCTCTGAGGGTTAAGGATAAGCCAAGACCCAAGAAGCAGGCTGGGGGGGCGGGGGGGGGGGGGAAGGAGGCACCAGACATGAGCACCAGTCAATGTGTGGTTAGACACTGTGGTATGTTCAGGGACAGTGGAGTAGGTCCTGCTGGGTCTATAAACCAAGAGTAGAGATTTTATCAAAATGACAAGCTATTTATCCATAACGTGCATATGTAAGTGAAAGCTAGATACCAAAGCAGGGAGAACAATCTAGGGCTGTGAAGAGGGGCTCCACTGTCCTCCTGCCTTTCAGTTTGTACACTTAGCACCAGGTACTCTTTCTCCTCTCAGCCTTTCCTCTGCATCTCTGAGTGGCCTGTCTTTGCAGAGTGGATGTGGGTGGGCACTGTCTGTCCCATCTGCTCCGTGACTGCAATAGAACCTTGCTGTTGTCTTCTCTATACCCGCCCCACTGCCTTGATGTTTCTCAGGAAGCTGCATTAGGAGTGCGAGGACAACAGGGGTCTTTGTATTAGATCTTATTCAGCTCCTTAACCAGCGTTCTTGTGGAGTGCTCTAATCGTTGGCCCCTGGGGAGGAGGCACTGATTCTACTTGTACAGTCCTTGGTAGCTACAAGGCAACATCTATCCATTTAGACACAGTTCCCCCACCCCAGGCTCTTTAGAGAAGGTCTGTGATATGGATTCCTGCACACCAAGTCCGTTAGCTCAGACCGAAAGCCAGCATAAATTAGAGACCAAAGTTCGTATTTCAGAAACCTTTATTTGGCGGTCTTTAACGTAGCGTGAAGTTTTTAAGAAACTCATTAAGGGTGTTTAGCTGGCCATGATGAGACCGGAACTGCCATCAGTACCAAACGCACTGGGCAGTGGTTCCCTAATAGATTTGAAGAGGCAGAAGCAGGAAATGATAAGTCTTGGAGACTGACAACTCAAATCCTTAGCATTAGAATTTGCCATAGCTGTACAAGGGTGGAGATGGGTTTGGAAAGACTTCTCGGGGAAGAAATCATGGAAAGAGAGAAAAGGAGAAAGAGAGAGAAAAGAAGAGGAAGAGGTTCTAGTTTGCTTTCGTCCTTGTCATAATAAACACCAGGGCTAAAAGCAACACAGAAGAAGGGAGTTTATTTAGTTTATACTTCTAGGCAACAGTCTGTCACTGAGGGGAGTCAGGTCAGGCACTCAAGCAGGAACTGAAACAAAAACTAAGGAAGAATTCTGACTATTGGTTTTCCCCCTTTGGTTCCTGCTCATTTCCTTACACAACCCAGGACCACCTGCCAAAGGGGTGTCACGGCCCATAGTGGGCTATGAATTCCTGTATCAATCACAATCAAGACAATTCTTCACAGACTTGGCCACAGCCAATCTGATCCGGGCAACCCTTCACCGGAGGCTTCCTCTTCCGGGGTGACTCTTGGTTGTGTAAAGTTGATAAATATTAATCAGGAGAGAAGGAAATGGAGACAGAGACAAATTCTACAGAGAAGATTTCTTTGGCAATGGGTAATCCAGGACAGTGAGGAAAGCCCAAAGCCTTGTAACCCCAAACAAGGCCCATTCTTGGCAGCAGGAACAGATTGAGAACTGAGCTGGACTCATGGCTAGAACTCAAGACAGAGAAATTGGTGTGAAGATGCTCTGGCTTCACCCAGAACCCTTGCTGCCTGGCCGCTTAGATAACGGTGAGAAGAGATCCTGACCAAGGACTGCTGGGAGGAAGCTTCCCCCGAGAGAGAGCAAGGCAAGTAACCACAGAAGACTCCTCTGTCTAATTGGGTAGAACACCCCAGACACGTGAAGTCACTGCTATCCCGGCTCTGCACGAAGCCGCTCTCCTGACTACGCTCCTCATTCTGCACCACTCTGAGGGGCCATCTTCACTAGTTCATCCTTCCTTATGATGCCTGGGAGGAGCTTAGGACATCAGTGACAGATTCACCTAGATGTACCCGCTCCATTTGGCTATGTGTGACAGAAGACTCCTTCCACTATAGTGCCAACCCCAGAAAGATAATGTCCTAACCCAGGAAACAGGGGTCCTTTCTTACAGCCGTGCTTCTTAGAAAAACAGAGGTCTCTTTTGAATGCCAGCCCACAAAGGCCTTGCTGGACCAGAGGTTGAGACTCTGGGGCAGAGGAGGCTCATTGTCAGTGCCCTGAGCCTTTGAGATGGAGGATAACAAGCTAGTAGGATTCCTGTCTTGGCTCCTGGGAGACAAACTGGGAGAGGGACTGGGGAGGGTTCCCTTGACAGGTTTCTGAATCACTACCAGCAAAGAACAAACAAGTACAGTAATTAGAAGGGAGCCCTGATGATAGTGAAGTTACCTTTCTCCATTCATTCGGCAGCGTTTTCTGACTGCTTATTTTTGGCACAGGGCTATTTTAGGGTGGGGGGGGGAGCATGTAAGGAAAAGGAAAGTGGATTGGTCCAGAGCCAGTTTGAGGGGGAGTGGGCTGGGGGATGGGCAGTATTAGTGTTTGGTCTGGGGAAGATGAAACGCAGCTCAGCGCTGTGGGCGGTTCTTTGATCTTCCTGTAACTGCTAGAGCATCAATTAGCATCCTTAATGCTGAGGGAGTCTCTGAGAAACCCTTGAGCCTGCTGATGTAGGTTAGTAGATCCGGAAGTGTGGGGGCTCCTGCACGCGGGAGACAGAGAGAGAGAGAGAGAGAGAGAGAGAGAGAGAGAGAGAGAGAGAGAGAGAGAGAGATACAGAGAGAGACAGAGACAGAGAGAGACAGAGAGAGACAGACAGACACAGAGAGACAGAGACAAAAAGACAGAGAACTAGGGGCAGAAATGAGTTTACCTTCAATTTTCAGATTTGAGAGTGATGGGATAGGATGATTTAAAAATACAAGTGCAGTTTGTGGTTGAATAGTTTATCTATAATTATCTGAGTATATAAACTAAAATTAAACACTCCTAAATGTTTAGAAAAATAGGATCTCCTAAAATTTGTTACACTGAGATAAAGAACACTCCAAGATTCCTTTTCAGACAGTGGAAAGAAGTCGGGCAATGGCAGTGCATGACTTTAATCCCAGCCCAGGAGGCAGAGGCAGACGGATTTCTGAGTTCAAGGCCAGCCTGGTCTACAGAATGAGTTCTAGGACAGCCAGGGCTATACAGAGAAACCCTGTCTCGAAAAATCAAAAAAGAAAGAAGGAAGGAAGGAAGGAAGGAAGGAAGGAAGGAAGGAAGGAAGGAAGGAAGGAAGGAAAAGAAAAGAGAAGAAGAGAAAATACTGACTGTGTCTTACTCTTTAATCCTGTCTGGCTTGATACTTATTATGTAGCTCAGGTTGGCCTGGAGTTATGGTAACTCCTGCTTCTGACTGCTGAGTGTGGTTACAGGCAAACCACCACGCTGGGCCCTTCCTGACATGCTGACAGTAATTCTCTCTGTGGCCAGTGATAAGGGCTGAGCTTGGGACACTAACGGCCCTTGAGTTTTCACTGGGTCATTTTCAATACATAACTAAATTGCTTGACACCTTGTGTCCAGGATTTTGCAGCTCTGGGATGGAGACAATCTATAATGTTAGGACAGTCTACTTCATGATTGTTTCTGCTTTCACAAGAACTAAATAAACTCCAAGTGGATCAAGGACCTCCACATAAAACCAGACACACTGAAACTAATAGAAAAGAAACTGGGGAAGACCCTTGAGGACATGGGCACAGGGGAAAGTTCCCGAACAGAACACCAATAGCTTATGCTCTAAGATCAAAAATTGACAAATGGGACCTCATAAAATTACAAAGTTTCTGTAAGGCAAAGGACACCATCAAAAGAACAAATCAGCAACCAACAAATTGGGAAAAGATTTTCACCAACCCTACATCCAACAGAGGGCTAATATCCAATATATACAAATAACTCAAAAGTTAGACCCCAGAAAACCAAATAACCCTATTAAAAATGGGGTACAGAGCTAAACAAAGAATTTTCACCTGAAGAACTTTGGATGGCTGAGAAGCACCTTAAAAAATTTTCAGCATCATTAGTCATTAGGGAAATGCAAATCAAAACAACCCTGAGATTTCTCCTCATACCAGTCAGAATGGCTAAGATTAAAAACTCCGGAGACAGCAGGTATTGGTGAGGATGTGGAGAAAGAGGAACACTCCTCCACTGCTGGTGGGATTGCAAGCTGGTACAGCCACTCTGGAAATCAGTCTGGCAGTTCCTCAGAAAATTGGGCATGACACTTCTGGAGGACCCTATTATACCACTCCTGGGCATATACCCAGAGGATTTCCCAACATGTAATAAGGATACATGCTCCACTATGTTCACAGCAGCCCTATTTATAATAGCCAGAAGCTGGAAAGAACCCAGATGTCCCTCAACGGAGGAATGGATACAAAAAATGTGGTATATATACACAATGGAGTACTATTCAGCCATCAGAAACAATGAAATTCTTAGACAAATGGATGGAGCTGGAGAACATCATACTAAGTTAGGTAATCCAGTCTCAAAAGAACACTCATGGTATGCACTCACTGATAAGTGGATATTAGCCTAGAATCTTGGAATACCCAAGACATAATCCCCATATAAAATGATGTCCAAGAAGAAGGAAGGAGTGGCCCCTGGTTCTGGAAAGGCTCAGTGCAGCAGTATAGGGCAATACCAGAACAGGGAAGTAGGAAGGGGTGGATGGGGGAACAGGGGGAGGGAAGAGGGCTTATGGGACTTGTGGGGAGGGGGGACCCAGGAAAGGGGAAATTATTTGAAATGTAAATAAAGAATATATTGGATAATAAAAAAAGAACTAAATAAAATTACTCATGTAAAGGACTGACCCCTTGTAAAACAGCTGACACACAGTAGATTGCGTGTAATAGATTAAAACATGAAAAGACTTGGGGTGGATTTGGGAGGAGTTTGCAGGAGGAGGTGAGGTGAATATGACCAAATACATCATATGAGATTCACAAAGAATTAATAAAAAATGAAAAAATAGAACTAAAAGGTGACACAAAATTGACATTAGTTGGGAATCTCTTCTCTTTTTAAGGGCAACTGGGAGAAATTTGGAGAGCCACAGGATTTTATTTTTAAAATAATTATTTAATCTTAGTTTCTGGTGATACAAGCAAAAACATGTTATGTTTAGGAATTTCAACTTCCTATTAAATAACAGCAAATAAACTAAAACGTGCATTGATTCTTTAATATAGATAAACTCAGGAGAGGCAGTTTTTGAATGAGTGGAAAGAGATGGAGCTACAAAATAGAGAGAAGGGAGAAGTGTCCCTGGGGATGCGGTGCCCCACCTGCCCCCACTCCTAGATCTCAGCCTGGACCCCTGCTCCTCCACCTCCCTCTAACGCTAAGCCTGTCTGGGTGCTTGCCTGCCTGTGGCTGATTTCACAGCTGCAGCATGCTCAACTGAGCCTCAACTGTGTCTCCTGGGTTCCTTCTGCCTTGACCCAGGACTGCACAGTCTCCTGGTGCAGGCTTGTGTTCCTCCTTCACTATTTCATCTCCGTTTTTTTTTTTTTTTTTTTTTTTTTTTTATGACAAGTCAGTTTTACTTAAATCAGGACCATCCAACAAAAACATAGTTAGCCATTCATGATCTGAATTTGGTGTATGAATTAAATTATGGTATTCATTAAAAGCCACGGGACATTTGTTTTGTAATAAATAAGGCAGTGGAACTACTCATTGGTAGCCTTCTTAAGATAAGCTATCAGGTCTGCCCTTTCTCCCTTCTTCTTGATTCCAGCGAAGATCATTTTTGTTCCAGGGATGTACTTTTTGGGATTCTCCAAATACTCCATCAGGGTATCCTCTCCCCAGGTGATGCCTTTGTTCTTGTTGGCGTCTGTGTAAGAGAATCCCGCAGCCTGGCCCGTCTTCTGCCCAAAGAGACCATGGAGATTTGGGCCAGTCTTGTGCTTGCCCCCCTTTTCCACAGTGTGGCACTGGGCACATTTCTGAACAAAAATCTTCTTGCCTTTTTCAACATCACCCATTTTTAATTCGCTCCGGGCTGGTCAACACCACAAACGTTCAAACTCGAAAGCAGACGTCCCACTCTCTCTCATCTCAGTTTTTAATTTAGTGAACTGAACAAACAGTTGATTTCAGGTTTTTATAGATGCTAAAACATTTCTGCAAATAGCAAAGCCCTCACTGCCCAGATTTAGCAGACGGCAATGTTTACTATGTAGTAAACATGTAGGGCCCAGTATGGTGGTTTGCCTGTAACCACGCTCAGCTGCCAGAAGCAGGAGTTACCATAACTCCAGGCCAACCTGCACTACAAATAATGACCAAACCACTGCCTGGTTTGGTTATTTTTTGCTTTGTCGCAGAATCTTCCTATGTAGTCCAGGCTGGCCTAAAAGTCCTGCCAAGTTTCCTGTCTTTTCTCCTGAATCTGTAGCTATAGTTGCCATGTTCCTTCTTTTAAATATGTGGAGGAAGAGGCAGACACGTGTGGTGACTGTCTTTTCCCTGTCCGCAGGGCTAGCTCTTCCATAAAGTGTTTCTGTCAACTTCACGTTTTTGTGAAGGAGAACTCCTGGAAAGGAGCTGTGTCTGCTGTGTTGCAAGTCCAGAGGCTGACTACCTTATCTTGAGCTAGCCCTAGTTCTACAAAACAGCCATTCCTTGCCCGCCTCTTTATGACCTTAACACCTTATGGAGACAAAATCTTGGACTCTATTAGCACAGCAGACAACTGGCTGCCACCATCGCAAAAGATAAGGAGGCTTTAAACTTGCCTTGATTTATGACTTTTTCTGCTCTGTAAAATTATTTAAAAAAAAAAAAAACAACTTCACTGAACACGTCACTTTCATATTGAAACAGGGGATTTGGGGTAACTTAAATCTGCGGTCCTGGGTCACGGTCACTCCTAATGGCTCCAGGAGAAGTTATTTCTTATTCTCTTTCAGACGAGAGCTGTGGTTTTGGTGTTGACCTATGCCTACTCTGTGGCAAACTCGCAGAGCCATGCACTGCACTGCTGCTGAGATGTTTGCTGCTTTTCAAATGGCCTTCGGATCTCTCAGAGGAGACTTCTGCCACTCCATCATCTTTCTTCCTGACAGAGGCAGCCTAACGTGGCCGGTCACTTTCAGCTACTGGTTATCCGTGGAGTTCACGGTGAGGCTGAGATACATGAGACCCTGCTTTAAAAGGCTGATTTTCATTTTTTAAGAAAGAAAGTACTTGAAAGTGAGTAAAATAAATGCAATTAAAATACGTAATTAGATATTAAGGATGATATAGAAAAATGATCAGTTAAGACTTTGTCCTGTAGTGACTAGGAGGGTAGGATGGGTCCTCTTCACGTTCAGCCTGGCGGGATTTAGAATCACATACATCTGGGCATATCTATGAGAGTGTTTCCCAAAATGGATCACTGAGGAGGGACCATTCATCCAGTATTTGGGCAGCATCATTCTTTGAGCTAGGGCACTAAATTGAAGAAAAGGGAACTAGAACACAAGCTGAGTATCAGTATTCATCTTTCCCTCTGCAGCCCAAATTCTGATTAAACATCTTAATTATATTCATTTTATTCATTTTCAAGTACCACCTTCTTCTCCTCTTCTTCCTCCTCCTCTTTTTCCTTCCCCCTCTTTCTCTTCTTCCTTGTCTTCCTCCTCCTCTTCTTCCCCCTCTTCCTCTTCCTTCTCTTTTTCTTCCTCTTCTTCCTCCTCCTCTTCCACCTCTTCTTTCTCTTCTTCTTCCTCCTCCTCCTTCTGGTAGGGTCTCACATATCTCAGGCTGGCTTTGAACTCCATACATAGCTGACCTTGAACTTCTGAATCTCCTCCACGTCCTAAGTGCTTGGATTATAGGCACATGCACCTTACCAAGCTTTAGACGGTGCTGGGGATCAAATCCTAGCTTGGTATATGCTAAACCAGCTGAGCCTTGTCCTCAGCCTAGCTTCATTTCCTTCTTAGAGTGACTATTTTATTATGAACTTGGCTGCTGTCAGGTTTACTTCAATATAATTTAAGACCTCTCCTATAGAAACACTAGGATTCTTATCCTCTTGAACAGGGATTTGCTAATTCTCATGATACTGCTATTGCAAATTGATTTGTCACAAATAATGCATACGTTTCTGACTAGTCACAAAAAACATTTGAGTTTTTGTAATTGGTGTCTAGGGATGCTTGCCAGTGGTGCAGGTGTTTCTGGGTAAGGTCCTGCTTCACAGATAACAAAAACTTAATACTCTGACACCACATCTAGTCTCTCAGCTGGCAAGGGCTTTGATTCTTATATTCCTGCAAAGACATTAGCATATTAGCCTTGGACTCTGAAGGCCTATGTGAGGATCAGTTGGCTGCAATGTTCTTACCTTCAGCCAATGCCTACCTCCTGTCCCAGACCCGGACACTTTACTATCTTTGTTTAGAGGTCATCAATGTACCAGTAAAGCAGTTTACTTTTTCATCCAGCATTCGTGGCTGTTTTGAGCAAGAAGGTGGCCTGAATGTGTCAGAAGCAGCCACCGTATTTAGTGGAAATTTTATCAGTTTACTTTGTAGAAAGCATGCTGGTGAATTCATCATAGCTACACAGTTATAGTCAGATTTAACAGACAATGCCTGACATTAAAACCACAGATTCAGTATAGTTTCTCCCTGAGCTTAAAATGGGGTTTCCATGATTCTATACCCAATATGTGAGCACAAGCGTTTTCTATAGGGCAGAAGGAGATGCTGTTTCTAATGGAAACAGCTGGTGTTTACATATTCTGCATTCCTAAAGGTCGCAGGATCATTAATGTGACAACATCATCTTGCTAGAAGTGACTGTGCAAGCTACAGCGATATTGTGTTGAGCTATTGCCTGGTGGTTAGGGGAAACGTCAAAATAATAAAATGTAGACAGTGGAGGTATAAAAATAGTAATAGCTGAAAAATTTCCGGATAGTGTTGCTAGTTGGGGAAAAGGAAGAAAATAGATGCATAAAGGATGGTTTCTAGTCACAAGTAAGTGCCCCAGTCTTCCTCCAGGCCCTCAGGGGTGATGGAGCTGACACCTACACAGAGATCACAGAGGTTTGGCTGTCCCAACGTGACAGAGGCCTCACAGATATGTGCCCCTCCCCTTTTTTTCTGTTAGAGATATTTCTAGTGAGGAAGGCAAGTGAAGGCATATTTTCATCTGTCTGCTGGCAGGCATGTCCACAACTGCCATCTTTTCCGAGCTGTTTCCTGTACACAACATAATTACAGGGCACGTGAGGTGAGGCTGGACCACAATACGCCTGGAGGGGCCCGGAGAGACAGTGGAAGTAGGTGAGGCTCGAAAACAGCAAACCTGCCTTGCAAAGACAGGCAGAGAGGTGAGCTGCAGCCAGGGTGATCGCAAACAAAGCAACAGCCTGGAAGCACTGTGTCTGATTTTTTGTTTGTAAGTCGCTGGTGCAACAGTTTTAGGGTTGAGAAGCTGGAATGGTTTAGGGTTGAGGAGGTTATGTGTCATGTCCTTTGCTCCCTCTACAGTTCTGATAATTCCCAAGCAGCTTGTATTTCTTTCTTTACTGTCTGTAAGAGGTTTATTGAGGACAGAATTTGAAAATGGCCCAGAAATAAAAGTATCAGTCTAGAGTCCTAAGTTCCCATGAGTAAGGTAGTAATACCTGCCTGACGTATGTCAACAAATATTGGTTTTTGTTCATTTGTTCTCACTGTGTGTGAATCTTGACACTGCAGACATTTTCTCTTGTGGGCATTATTGATTGCAAGAGAAATACAATAGATTTATTTGAAAGATGTGTATTTTGTTTTGCTGCATATATACCATAGAAGTCATGATTTAAAATGCTTCAAATATTGCAAACCAAACAACAACAACAACAAAAAATCTGTCTAGCAAGCAATACGATCAAATCTGCAGACCAAGTTATCTGCATGTTCTAATCTGACTGCTTTCTGGTTTATTTTTCTTTTTAGGTTAGGTTTGTTCGATGGCTTCATTGTTTTTTTTTCTTTCATTCATTTCTTTTGTGGGTGCAGTGAACTTTATTGATGGTACTCAGAGAGTAGGGAGGGCTCCCTAGGCGCCTCCTGTTATTATGGGGTCTGGGATGGAAACTGTGAAGGAGATACTCAGTGTTGGGGGGGACAAGGACTCCTCAGCAGCCGAGGGCCTCGCTCTTGCTCTCTTGTTGGGGTTGGTGGTCCAGGGCTTCTTACTCCTTGGAGGACATGCAGGCCATGGGGTCCATTACCCTGTTGCTGTAGCCGTATTCATTGTCATACCAGGAAATGAGCTTCACAAAGTTGTCATTGAGAGCAATGCCAGCACCAGGATCAAAGGTGGAAGAGTGGGAGTTGCTGTTGAAGTCTCAGTGTAGCCCAGGATGCCCTTCAGTGGGCCCCCAGATGCCTGCATCACCACCTTCTTGATGTCATACTTGGCAGGTTTCTCCAGGTGGCATGTCAGATTCACAGCGGAAACATTGGGGGTAGGAACACAGAAGGCCATGCCAGTGAGCTTCCCGTTCAGCTCTGGGATGACCTTGTCCACAGCCTTGGCAGCACCAGTGGATGCAGGATGATGTTCTGGGCAGCTCCACAGCCCTCACGCCACAGCTTTCCAGAGAGGGGCCATTCACAGTTTTCTGAGTGGCAGAAAGGGCATGGACCATGGTCATGAGCCCTTCCACAATGCCAAAGATGTCATGGATGTCCTTGGCCAGGGGGCTAAATAGTTGGTGGTGTAGGATGCATTGAGGACAGTCTTGAATGAGTTGTCAGATTTCTCATGGTTCACACCCAACATAAACATGGGACATCTGCAGAAGGGGCAGAGATGATGACCTTTTAGCCCCACCCTTCAGTGGGCCCCTGCCTTCTCCATAGTGGTGAAGATGCCGGTAGACTCCATGACGTACTCAGCACCAGCATCAATCACCCATTTGATGTTAGCGGAATCTCGCTCCTGGAAGATGGCGATGGGCTTCCCATTGATGACAAGCTTCCCATTCTCAGTCTGTGCCATTGAAATTCCTGTGGGTGGGATCATAATGGAACATGAAGACCATGAAGTTGAGGTAAATGAAGGGGTCATTGATGGTGACAGTTTCCACTTTGCCAGATGAGTTGGTAGCACTGGTAACCAGGTACCCAATATGGCCAAATCCATTCACTCTGACCTTCACCATTCCTGGATTCCTCGTTTTTTCCCATACCTTCATTTCCCCCCTCTTCCTTTTGAACTATTTACCTCCATGTTCACCCTCCTACTATTAATCAACTTTCTCTCACTGGGGCAAAAGAATCTCAAAATTAATCTTTGAAAAAGCAAGACTCTTTTCAGTGCCAGACTTCAGAGGGTCCTGGTGGGAAACACATCATCCGCAGTGTTGCTCACCTCAGGGTAGCTCTTGAGCTAATCAGCTTCCAAAGTGCCCATCTCTGCACACCACTGAATTGTGACCAAGCCTTCCTATGTTTTAGAGGACATTGCTGCACCAGTGACAAAGCCCTCAGAAGTTTTGGGGAATACATTTCCCAGCTAAATACCACTACACACTCTAAGACGCATCGTCTTCGTACGTGGCACTCACTGGAATTCCATTTTTCCAAACAGTATTCCAAGACATCACGGCTCATGAGGACGAAGCCCGTGCAGTGCACTGCTGTCTACACGTGGATGTGGCCACTGAAAAATCTGCCTGTCATTTATGCACACCAGTGACCAGGCAGCAGAACAGGCAACTTAATCAGAGAATTGATTCCATTACTAGAGAAAGTGTTCAAATGAAAGTCACAAGGCCGTGGAGAGAAGACCCTGGTCTCAGCTAACTGCCAGCCTCCCCAGCTGGTCGTCTGTCCTCTAGAAACCCAGATATCCTACACTCCAGGACATGCTTTTGGAAACACTTTAAGGTGAACAGAATTTTTGCCACTCTATGAGGACCAACTCAGTCAAACAGGATGTAGATACAGATGGGTAGGTGAGAGGGAGAGAGAAGGAGAGATTGCCTTAAGGAGGACTGAGCTGTAAGCAACCACTGCTGGTGTAGCTTGTGCTTATAGTTTTATTGAGGTACCATAGACATACAATATGTAAAGTGTTAGATCTTGGGTCTTCAACATGTGTTTATAAACATGAAGCCATGGCCATGCTCGGCCTGACTTCATTTCTGTCACCCTTGGTTTCTGATGCTTCTCTGCTCTTCAGACTTTAATTATTTCCTGCATCTTAGGGAAGCACTGTCTGCTTTCCATCACAACATATTAGTTTAGATCCTCAAGAATTTCCTATAAATGGAAAAGTGTGTGTGTGTGTGTGTGTGTGTGTGTGTGTGTGTGTGTGTGTGCGCGCGCGCATGCGCGATAGGTTAAGATATCCAGACATTTCATCTTTCAGAGTTTTTTTGGGATTTTTGTTGTTATTGTTGTTGTTGTTTAGATTTGGGAAGATTTTTTCATGGGTTTTACTACACATGGATTCCTAATCCAAAATTCCAAAATCTGAAATATTCCAAAAGTTCACTACGAGTCAGGTCACTATCTTTTCATTTTTCCCCTTTTATTGAAAATAGATTTTTTTTCTCACATAATATGCCCTGATTACAGTTTCCCCTCCCTCTACTCCTCCAACTTTCTCCACATCTCCCCTCCCCTCTGGATACACTTCTGTCTCTCATCAGAAAACAAACAGGCTTTTAAGGGACAATAATGAAACATAACAAAATAAAATATAATATGATAAAGCAAAAACTAACGCATCAATTTTGGACAACAGATGGAAAAGAGCCCAAGAGAAAAACACATAAGAATTGGAGACCCACCCATTTACACACTCAGAAATGTCATAAAAACACTAAACTAGGAGCCGATATATATATGGAAGCTTCTACTATATTGTTTTGTACTATCCCTCAACTGACCCTTAATTTTAACTGTCCCTCCCTGTATTCCTTCCCTTACACTCCTCTTCCTTTCCCCCTTTCCATTTGATTCTCCCATTCCAGCCCTCCATTCATCCATAACTATCTATTCTATTTCTCTTTCCTAATGATATCTATCTGTTACCATTGTCCCCTCCAACATGCCCAGTCCATTACTCCACCCTATCCTCTGTGGTTATATGGATTGTGGTTTGCTTGTCAATGACTTAACAGTTAATATATATGAATTTGTCTTCCTGTGTCTGTAATACCATCATACTGGGCATGGTGGATGATGTTCCTAGCCCCAGTTCTTTGGAGGTAGAGACAGAAGAATCAGCAACTCAAGGTCATCCTCTGCTACATAGTGAGGTCCAGGCAAACTTGGGACATGTGAGACTCTGACTCAAAAACACAGAACATTAATGTGTGTGTACATTTATATGCAATCAAACAAAATGCAGCACTGTATGTCATGGTACAGGGCTGGTTTACCATGTGAACATCAATGTTGAAAGTATAGTGACAGGAATCAGATTCTTGCTAGGACAAGAAAGAAAATAGGAAGGAGGAGGACTCTAGGTGATAAAACTGTTCTGTGCCTTGACTGTACAGTAGTTATTTCACTGAAATTACATAAATATCTAGACCTATATATTCTCCCAAAGTGAATGTTTACTGAATGTGAGTAATGTATAGATTTTAAAAAATATGGTGGGGTCATAGAGGAAACGAACATAACAGTTAGTCCCTGTTGAAGCAGGGTTACGAGTAGGTCAAGTATGGAAGCTTCCAAGTGAAAAATCAAATCATACCTCTTTGCCAGTGAAGAACAAGTCAGTTACCCTAGACATAGTTACCCTCATGATTTTGCTCTAAAGCTCTCTGGAGTCATTTCAAGTTTGCTGCTGAGCTCACCAATGACCTCCTGACCTTCATGTAACCAAAGAGAAAAGCCATCCCTTTTCCTGCATCCCTGCATCCGCCCACCTCTCAGCATCATTTGTTAGTTTCTCTTCTCGGTTTCGGTGGCAGGCATCGCCCATGTTCACTCCTCAGTGTGGTTTTTCTCTCTTCACACCTTAGTAGTTTCACTTTGCCTCCTCTTTACTAATCCTCCAAACATGATGTGTCTGAAGACTAGATCCTTGACTCACGACAGTTGGTGTTTGTGTGTCAGCTTGGCACGGCCTAGGGTCATCTGAGTAAAAGAAACCTCAACTGAAAAAGCACCTCCATCAGAACAGCCTACAGGCATTTTCTTGATTGATGGTTAATATGGGAGGATCCAGGCCACTGTGGGACACTGCCACCTGGGTGGTGTCGGGAGCTGAGTGTGAGCCTGAGAGCATCACAGCAAACACTATCCCTCCATGGTCTCTGACTTAGGTTCCTGCTTCAGTTCCTGCTCTGGCTTCCCTCCATGATGTATTGTGAGATGTAAGATGAAGTAAACCACTTCCTCCCCAAGTTGCTTCCCATACTGGTATTTATCAGAGCAGTAGAAAACCAGCCAGAACAACCCGAATTCTCTTTCACGCACACTCTGCCCTCTGCCAGTGACTAGGGACGCTGGCTTGTGATGGACACAATGCCACCTGTAGCCTTGACACCATGCAGAAGTTCCAGAGTTGCACATCTAGCATCCCACTTGACACCTCTATTTGGAAGTCTAGCCAGCATCTCAAAGATAATATGTCTATAATATCCAAATAGGCCTCTCTGTACACCTTTACCCAATCCACACATCCCAGGAAATGGCTCCACCCCTCAGCCTCTGGAGTTTAAAGCTCGTAATCATACCTGAGTCTTCTCTGGCCCCATCCCTGTATCAGCTAAGTACTTCTGAAGCATACTGAATGCCTCAGATTCCATTTCTGCTAAGACCACAAGACACGTATGTATACTTAGCTTGCTTACTTGATATCCTTATTTATTTATTGTTTTTTTTCTTTATCTGTTTCTCCACATACTCCTTTCTCTTCTCTTTAGCAAGTGTTTCTGTTAAATTCAAATGATGTAATTTTATATGTAGGTTTAAGAATGGTGATCATAAAATACAAAATGCTTCTAAATTTAACTTTTATAAAGCTATAGTATTCTTTTATTTCTCTGAGACACAGTTGTAATCTTGTCTTTTGAAATATATGTATTCTTATATTATATGAATAGATATTTTGTCTGGATATATGTATGTACACCACATTGGTTACTGGTGCCCCTGGAAGCCAGAAAAGGACACTGGATCTAAATGAAACTCGAGACAGAAATGGTTGTGAAGCACCATTTGGGTGCCTGGAAGTGAACCCGGGTCTGCTGCAGGCCAGGAAGGGCTCTTAGCCACTGAGCCATCCTGCCAGCCCCAACAAGTTGCAATTCTTATTTGTTTATTTATTCATCTCTCTCTCTCTCTCTCTCTCTCTCTCTCTCTCTCTCTCTCTGCTTTCAATTCAACCTAACCATTGTTTCCCCTCCCTCTATTCCCCTCACTCACAACCCCCCCCTCTCCTCCAGATCTACTCCTCCTTCTTTTTCCTTCAGAAAAAAATGCAGGGCTCTCAGAGATATCCATCAAACATGATATAACAAGACTAGGTACAGACCCTCATATCAAAGCTGGGTTGGGCAACCCAGGTAGGAGGGAAGGGTCCCAAGAGCAGACAAAATAGTCTGAGGCACTCCAACTCCCACTATTAGGAGTCCCACAAAAACACCAAGCCCACAACCATAACATAGATGCAGGGGACCTAGCAGAGAGCCATGCGGGCTCCACAGCTGCCACTTCAGTCTTTGTGCACCACTATGTTAGATGCCTGCTTAATTGATGTCTGTGGGCTGTGTTCTCCTAGTGTCCTCGACACCTCTGGCTCCTACAATTCTTCTTCCTCCTCTTCCATGGGTCTCCTGATGGAGAGCTCCAATTTGCGCTCCCTCTCTGCCTAATGTTTGATTGGTTTCTGCATCCATTCCCACCAGCTGTCAGAGGAAGCCCATCTAACAATGATTGTGGCCTAGGCACCAATCAATGAGTATATAAGAATATTAGGAATCATTTCATTGATTTTTTTTCTTTTGTAGGTCTCTGGACTGTGTTAGGCATGGACTTCCTCTTGTATGTGGAGGGGCTTGGAGCATTGCCCTTAGTGACTGATGGCTACAAATCTAAGTGGGGCTGTGACTAGTGACAGGGATCTGGTGCCCGGGAACAGGCAGAGCGCCGGCCGTCCCTTCACGTTCTCCAGGATTTCGAGCCTTAGCTTAACCGGGGACTAAGCTACCCTTCATAGTCCCACATTTTAGTATGATTATCATTTACTTAACAGTTAATATCCACTTTAATAAGTGCGTCCACAGCATGTTGGTCTTTCTGAGTCTGGGTTATCTCATTCAGGATGATCTTCTTTATCCATTTCCCTGCTAGTTTCTTGATGTCATCGATTTAACAGCTGAAAAATGTACTGGATGAATTTTTTAATCCATTCTTTAGTTGAAGGACATGTCAGTTGTTTCCAGCTTCTTGTATCATGACTAAGGCCACTATGAATATAGTTGAGCAGGTGTCTTTGTGGTTGGGTGGAGCGTCCTTTGGATTTGTGCCCAGATAGGATATAGCTGAGTCTTGAGGGTCTTGAGGTAGATTGAGTCCCAGCGTCCCGAGGAACACTGACTTCCATGAGTAGCTGTATATTGCACTCCCACCAGCAATTGAGGCTCCCCTTGAGCCACACCCTCTCCAGCAGGAGCTGTCACATGTGCTTTTGATCTTAGCCATTCTGACAGGTGTAAGATGGAAACTCAAAGTAGTTTTGATTTGCGTTTTCCTGACGGATAAGGATGTCGAAAATTTCTTTTAAGTGTTTTTTGGCCACTTGAGATTCCTCTATTGAGAATTCTCTGTTCTTTTAAAAACTTTTTATTGATTCTTTGTGAGTTTTTTTGCATCCTGCTCCCCAGTCCACTCATATCTGCTTCTTGCCCTTGCAACCTCCCCCCCACAAAGTAACACACACACACACACCAAAGCATAGAAAACACACACACACACACCAAAGCATAGAAAACACACACACACACACCAAAGCATAGAAAACATTCACATCATGGAGGTTGTACTGTGTCATAGTGTGTCCCACAATATATCCCTCTGTCCACACATCTTCAGTGCAGATACTCATTGCAGAGTCGTTGGTCTGGTTCAAGATCTTCTGTGACACCATTAATATTAGATCTTCACTAGGCCTCCTCATGCCCTCATGGTCAGCTCACCCACGCCTCTGCAGCGAGGGCCAGCTACACTGCACTGCCTGGGCAAAGTGCAAGATTTGCTCTCCCAACTGTTGCTGCTTGTTCACTAGTGGTAGTGTGAGCCATGGACAGACAGCGGCACCTGACCCCTGGGGCTACATATTCTCGACTCAGACATGGTCCTCGCTGGCACCTCGAGCTGGAACCTCACCATGGCCCAGGTGGTAGGGCTGGCCCCTCACAACATTGTGTCTCCAGTTGCATCTCTCCTCATAATGCTCAAGCTGCTCTACATCTTTCTCTGCAGTCTGTCTACCACATATTCACACACTGTGGTTGCTCCTGTTGCAGGCTGGCCACATGGTGGTGAGCCCCTGGGTGACATTCTTTGTTAGCAGAGCAATGTGTGGGAGCAAGCGGGTGTCTAAGGTCTGCCTGTGCCTCACACTGGAGGGCAGGTCTGTGTCTCTATCTGTCTTCCTCCTTCTATACTGCACTGCCTGGATTTAATTAGATTTTTATGTGTCTTGGCATAAAACAGCTTTGGCCACCAAGCCAGACGTCAAGCTAGGATGAAGAGAGGACTGCCGTTTGCTATCTCCCTCCCTGATTTAAGAGCAATACCACCAAAAAGATGCTTTTTTGCCCATTGCCAGGAGTACGAACCTCATTTTTTAAAATGGAATATTTGGTTTTGGTTTTTTGTTTTTGTTTCAATTTTTTTTTGAAATCTAGTTTCTTGAATTCTTTATATATTTTTGATATTAGCCCTCTGTCAGAAGTGGAGTTGATAAAAAAAAATCTTTTCCTATTCTGTAGGCTGCCATTTTGTCCTACTACTGGTGTCCCTTGCCATATAGAGGCTTTTCAGTTTTTTGAAGTCTCATTTGTTGATTGTTCTTAGTACCTGTGCTAGCAGCGTTGTTCAGGAAACTGTCTCCTCTGCCAAAGCATTCACAGCTATTCCCCACCTGCTCTTCTATCAGGTTCAGTGTATCTGGTTGTATGTTGAGGTCTTTGGTCCACTTGGATGTGAATTTTGTATAGGGTGATAAATATTGATCAATTTGCATTCTTTTTCATTCAGACATGCAGTTTGACCAGCACCATTTATCTTAGTTAGGATTTCTATTCCTGCACAAACATCATGACCAGGAAGCAAGTTGGGGAGGAAAGAGTTTATTTGGCTTACACGTCCACATTGCTGTTCATCACCAAAGGAAGTCAGGACAGACACTCAAGTAGGTCAGTAAGCAGGAGCTGATGCAGAGGCTACGGAGGGATGTTTCTTACTGAATTGCTTCCCCTGCATTGATCAGCTTGCTCTCTTATAGAACCAAAGGCTACCAGTCCAGGGATGGCACCACCCACAATGCCACCCCCCCCCCCTCTTGATCACTAATTGAGAAAATGCCTTACAGCTGGATCTCATGGAGGCATTTCCTTAACTGAAGTTCCTTTCTCTGTGATGACTCCAGCTTGTGTCAAGTTGATACAAAGCTGGCTAGTACAATTGACCACTTGTCAACTTGACACACAAACACATCACTATTAAGCCTCAACCCTTTCTTTCTTATTCATCCCTAAGATCTAAATAACTTTAAAAGTCCCACATAATTTACATCTTAAAAGTTCAATCCTTTTAAAATATCCAATCTCTTTTAAAATTCAAAATCTTTTTACAATTAAAAGTCTCTTAACTGTGGGCTCCACTAAAATACCTTCTTCCTTCAAGAGGGAAAAATATCAGGGCATAGTTACAATCAAAAGCAAAAGCAAACTCAAACTGTCCAATGTCTGGGATCCACTCACCATCTCCTGGGCTCTTTAGGTCACTTCTCCAGCCCTGCTCTTTGTAGCACACACCTTGTCTTCTAGGCTCCAGCTGCCTGTACTCCACTGCTACTGCTGTTCTTGGTGGTCATCTCATGGTATTGGCATCTCCAAAACACTGCTGTCTTCCGATGTAACTAGGCTTCACCAATAGCCTCTCATAGGCTCTCTTCATAGTGCCAAGCCTCAACTCCTTCGCATGACCACTTCAGTCCTGGGCCATCAACTGCAACTGAGGCTGCACCTTCCTTCACCAATGGCCTTCTATGGCCTCACAGTGCTGAGCCTCAGCTGCTCTTCATGACCCCTTCAGGCCTTTAAAACCAGTACTCCCTGGGTGATTCTTACACATTACCGACTCCAGCTATAGCATGAGGTACAACCTTGGCTATCTCTGGAACACAGCCTCTTTGTGCTCTCAGGTATCACTTCCCAGAAGATTTCACCTCAGAGATGCTGGTCTCTTCTTAATCACTACTAATTTCTCATCTCCATCTAACCAGCATCAATAGTCCCGTAATGTAAAGGTTTTGCTTTAGTAATTCTGGTATCTTGTTAATCACAGCTGATTCTTCAGCCCTGGCTAACCAAAAACCACAGAATCTTCACTATCAAAATAGCAACAGCCCTGATAAGTCTTTAATCTTCCCTCTGAAATTTCACAAGCCAGGCCTTCATCTTCTGCACTGCTTTCAACAGTATCTTCCAAGCTCCTACACAACATACCACAGAGATCTTAACAGCCCAATTGCTCTTCTAGCTCAAAGTTCCAAAGTCTCTCTTCACTCCTTTCCCAAACATGATCAGGAATACCCCACTTCTGGAACCAACTTGTATATTAGTCAGGGTTCTCTAGAGTTACAGAACTTATGGGTAGTCTCTATATAGTAATGGAATTTGCTGTTGACTTAATCTGTTGTCAAACTCCACAACAATGGTCAGCAGCAGCTGTGAATGGAAGTCCAAGGATCTAGCATTTGCTCAGTCTCACAAGGCAAGCAGGTAAAGAAAAGGGAGCTAATCTTCCTTCTTCCAATGTCCTTATGTTGGTTTTCAGTAGATGGTGTGGCCCAAATTAAAGGTGTGTACCACCACAACTAGATCTGGGACTTGCTTTGTCTCAAGCTGACCTTGAGCTCAGATATCTCCATGCCTCAGACTCCTGGGATTAATGCATATACTACTTTGCCCGGGACTAAGCTTTTCATGGCCATTATGCCTCAAGATCTCCTTGCCAGGATCCAGGTCAGAAAGTTGTGTCTTCCAGCCTCAAGATCTGGATCACAGACAAGCCTTCTAATTTTGGACTGTAGTTCACTCCAGATATAGTCAAGTTGACAATCAGGAATAGCCATTACACCATTTGTTGAAGATGCTGTCTTTTTTCCATCGTGTATTTCTGGCTTCTTTTATCAAAACTCAGGTGTCCATGGATGTGTGGATTTACTTCTGGGTCTCTCTTTTGATTCCATCGACCAACCTGTCTTTATGCCAATATTGTGTGGCTTTTATTATTATAGAACTGTAGTACAACAAGCAGAGAAAAAAAAGAAAGAATTGTTTAAAAAAAAAATTGGTCCCAGGAGTAACAATGCTGCCTTGCTCTCTGCTGTGCTTAGAGACCTAGAGAAGCCTCAGGAGAAAACATTGATTCCCTTTAGAATCTGTTTAATTTCATTGGAACTAATTGAATTCATTGAGAAACTGGACTTGAATAGTAGTTTATCAACAAAGCAGAAAATGAATGAATTATAAATTATCAACAACTGGCTGCATATTAGCTATCGTGTATTGATATAGTCTGTTGGTCTAAACACAAACTGAAGAAAAATTGTTTTACTCGCTTTTCTTACTTTTTTTTTTGTAGAAGATCTAGTTCTTTTAGCTTTTCACTTAAGTATTTACCAAAAGTCTGTTTCTTGGAACCTACCTCCATATTTTTGAGAATATCTTTAAATCAAATATTGTAATTACTGTTTAAAAAAAAAGAACTGCAGTATGGCTGATTCAGAAGAATTAGGAAAATGGAAATGAGAAGCAGCAAATTATAATGGGTAGATTTAGAAGTATTCTGCTGGTATTAGCTAAATGAGAAGTTCAGAACGAAGACATCAGTTCAAGCCCTCTAGCTTCATGTGATTGCTATCCCCACAGGGATTAGCTTCAGTCTGTCATGTTTCTTAGACATAATTTTGGAAGGAGAAAATTAAGTTAATTCTTATTTTGGTCTGTTTTTTTGTTTTATTGTGAGGGAAATCCAAAAATTTTCATTGCATTTTTATTTTCTATCTATCTATCTATCTATCTATCTATCTATCTATCTATCTATCATCTAATCTATTCATTTATATTTATTTATATTCATTTTACATCCTGGTTACTCCCTCCCACAATTCTTTCCCTTCCCCCATCTCCTCGTCTTTTGAGCCCGTAGATGGGAGGTACCCCAATCCTGGCATATCAAGTCTCTGTGGGGTTAGTCTCATCCTTTCCCACAGAGGCCAGACAAGGCAGCCTGGCCCACAGATGAGCCACAGCTTTGAGAAAGCCCCCTGCTCCAGTCATTCAGGACCCACATGAAGACCAAGCTACACATCTGCTACATATGTGCAGGGGGGCCTAGGTCTAGCTTGTGTATGTTCTTTGGTTGGTGGTGCAGACCCTGAGAGCCCCAAGTGTCCAGGTTAGTTGACTCTGGTGGTCTTCCTGTGGAATTCCTATTCCCTTTGGAGCCAGCAATTCGTCCCTCTGTTCTTCCCTAAGAATCCTAAGCTACATCCACTGTTTGACTGTGAGGTCTCTGCATCTGTCTGGTCAGCTGCTGGGTGGAGCCTTTCAGACGGCAGGCAGCCATGCTAGACTCCTGTCTGCAAGCATTACAGAGTATTATTAATAGTGCCCATGGGATGGGTCGCAAGTTGAGTCCGTTATTGGTTGGCCATTCCCTCGGTCTCTGCCCCAATAACGCTGTCTTTGCATTTCTTGACGACAGGGTAAATTTTGGGTTGCCAGTTTTCTGGGTGGGTTGGTGTCTCTATGGCACCACTGAAGTTCCTGTCTGGCTCCAGGAGGTGGCCGCTTCAGGTTCCATATCCCCAGTGCTGTGAGTCACAGCTAAGGTCACACCCATTGATCCTTGGGCACTTCCCTTTTTCTAGATTTCTGTCATGTCTGCAGATGCTCCCCACCTCCCCACCCCTGTCAGTTGCATATTTCCATTCATTCTCATGGCCATCTGTCCATCCCTCCTGTCCTTCCCCACACCTGATCCTAACCACCCCCCCAGTTCCCCTTCCCATCTCCTCTCCCACCCTCTTGACTCCCTCCATCTGCCTCTTATGACTATTTTATTCCTCCTTCTAGGTGAGGAAATTCAGAATTTTATCATCGATTCATCACACGGCTGATTACATGTCTTATATTATTATTGTACCATCTCTGTTTTTCTAACCTCCATCTTTCATCAGTAAATTTTATTCTTGGTAGTACTTTGACACTTAGATATCCCTGCTGGGCATGGTACACCCTATAATCCCAGCCCTGGAAAGGCTGAGGCAAGAGGAATATGAGTTTGAAGTCAGTCTGAGCTATATAACAAGACTCTAGTCCACAGACAGAAAAAATAATTTAAAAAATTCTTTAAATGTGTTTGTGGACACATTTGGTAATCTGAATACCAAGCTAATATTAGCTTCATGAATCCAGCTTGTCTTAAAGGTTGGGTTATTGACTCTAAGCCCCTACATTATTGTTTTAAATGTTCTGATATCTAGAAATATAAAATCTAGAAGAATTCACTTTCCATGGTAAAATAAAAGGTTGGAGTATATTGAAATGTGATGTCTCCTGTTGACCCTCAAGGTTCTTCCTGACTTTGTTGTGCTGAATTTCATGTGGTTTCAATAATATGTGTTTAGGGCAATCTCTTGGTGTTACAGGGTTATCTCTCAACTTGTTCTTTTGTCTTTCCACCTCGCACACAGATTTGCATAATGGATAGTCATATTTAGTATTTTCATGTTATGATTCATAACTATTACTCACTGCTGAGCCCGAAGATAACATCCTTTTTCATGATAATGATTCTCTCGGGTTTTCTTTTTATTAAATTTCTTTCAATACACACCTCACTGGGGTTTTTATACCAAGTTCTGAGGATCAATCTCTGGTCCCCATGATTATGTGACAAATGCTTCACTGACTGAACCATCTCCCTTGGCTCCTACTCATATTACAAATGGTGTTTTTGTTGTTGTTGTTGATGATGCAAAGGCCACAGGTCTCACCTTCAAGGGGATACAAGGTAGTTTTTTCTGGAGCCTTTTTGAGCGACCAAGGTCCAGGAACTCCGGTTTAAGTTACTCCAGATTCCATGTTCCAATGTGGAAGGCGTTCTGTGAAGTTCTTGTAGTTTTATAGAGCAAAGAAAAATCATAAATAGAGGCAAGTTTAAAATGCATTAATGGGTACATCAGAGATGCAGATATGGAGCAAGAGAGGACAGCTTCTCTAGAGGTCTAAAATTCTCTCTGATGCCATTCTTGGCTTTTTGGGTTGATGGAACCTGGTCAATCGCGATAAGTCAATAGATTTCAAAAACTTTCTGTCGATTATTCACAAGATGTAAGTTCAGACAGGGAAGTGGGTAGAGAAGGGCTGCTGGAGGGCGTGGGAGGGGCTAGAAGTGGCCCAAGATGAGGTCATTAGCCTCTGTACCTGCAGCATCCCAGTCTCTCACAGTACCACACTTCTAATCAGTCTCTGCAGACATGGCTTCTTCCCAGGAGTTTTTGTTCACATGACTAATTCACATCCTACTCCTTATTTAAGATGAAGTAACCCAGATTGGCCTTGAATTTATGGCCCTGTGGGGTGGGGGGTGGGTTTACAGGTGCGCCTCACCATGCTGCACTAAGCTAAGCTACTTCAGGGTATATAGCCAGCATTCACCGGTTCTACCCACCCATTCCCAGTTAATCTTCCCCAAGCCACCACGACATACAGACAAGCATCTTTCATAGAATCCTTGTCCCTGTCTCTTTATAACTTAGGCTGAGAATATTTTTAAGAAACCTTCTGTGCTGTGGAATTGTTGAGACAGATGTTAAACTGTGTACCTATATATTTATTCTCAAAACTCTCTTTTTGGTCACATGCTGCATGTTCCTAATTATATTGTAAGCAATGGCATCAACCCTTAGTTGTTCAAATGAAAAGCAGCCAAGAGATTCAGGTGCCCAGGGATGCTGTATGAGGCCTAAGGGATACTGGGAAAGCCATTCCATTCCTGAGTGACCATAGGCATGTAAGTAGGGGAGCTGGCCACATATTTGCTATTTTTAAATTTTGTCCCCCATCCATAGGAGGACTTGGTGGCATTGCTCACTCAGAGTGTAGAAAACATAAAGCACAAGTATCCAAAAGAAAAATGATAATTGACATGAGGCACACCATAACCAACAGGTGAGGCTGCTTGCTAAGATACCTCTAGAGAGCAACCGCGTTGGGCTTTGCAGGCCAGAAAGTCTCTTTTGCAAGGCCTCAACATGACCGTGCTGGAGCGGAAGCAGCTCCAGACATGTACAACACAAATGGGTAGGGATGGATCCCAGGACAACTTTTTCAGAAAAAAAAAGTAATAGGCTGGTTTAGACTTATTCATATTATTCATCTGTCTGTCTGCCTATCTCTCTATTCAGACTCATTCATATTATTTATCTGTCTATTTGCTTATCTATTTATCCATCCATCTATCTATCTATCTATCTATCTATCTATCTATCTATCTATCTATCTATCTATCTATCTATCTCTTCATTATATTTCAGAGCAGGTGAATCTCCCAATTCTGGGCATATTATATCTTTCTAGTTTGTTTTGTTTTTTGAGACAGGGTCTCACTTTGTAGCCCCAGCTAGTCTGGAACTTGCTATGAACACCAAGCTGGACTCGAGCCCATAGAGATTCACTAGCCTCTGCCTCCAAAGTGCAGGGGTTAAAGGTGCACCCTACCACAAGGTCTGTCTTGATTTTGAAAATATGTTGCCATGGATGGACTGAATTACTAAACCACACTTAGTTTCCAGCATCTCTCTCTGTTCATATATAAACATGAAAATGGACCATAAATATCACGTGGCCTTCTCTTTCCTTTTCAAAACAACTGTGGTAAAATCTAAACAGGAAGCATGCCATTGTGAGCATTTTAAGTATGTCATGCTAGCACGACTACCTCCCATTTCTAGAATGTCACCTTCCTTCGCAGAGGTTCCCTTCTCCTTAGCACTTCTCATCAGTGTGACCCTGACCATGCCAGCTGCTTCATGTAGTTGGAATCTCCAGTATTTGTCTCTTCTAATCATCCTTCTGTTCACTTGACATGTCTTCAGGTTTCATCCATGTTGTCGGATATGTCAGGACTCCATTCTTCCTGAAGGCTGAGCATATTCTGAGCTGTGTGTGTGTGTTCTTTTTCTCCTTTGATGTTAAATCAAGTTACTTCCATTTTTAGAGTCTTATGAACAGTGTTACTTACTCTAGAGCATAGGTTTTAGGTTTACCCTTTAAAAATAACTTACATTTTATGGGTGTTTTGCCTGCATGTCTCTCTGTGTGCCATGTATGTGCTGTGCCCATGGAGGTCAGAAGACGGTATCAGATCTCTATGGGACTGGAGTTACAGACGGTTATAAACCTCCATGAGGGTCCTAGAACTGGAACCTGTGTCCTCTGCAAGAGCAGTTAGTGCTCTTCACTGCTGAGCTCTCTGACCCATCTAGATCCACGCTTAAAGCATCTTGGGTCACTTCTTCAGCTCTGCTCTCTACAGCACACACAGCTTGTCCTCTAGGCCCTGGCAGGCTCCACTCCACTGCTGCTGCCTCTCTTGGTGGTCATTCTGTGGTGCTGGCATCTCCAAAAGCTGGCATCTTCTGTTGCAATTGGCTGGCACTGTCCTTAATAGTTTCTCATAGGCTCTCTTCACAGTGCCAAGCCTCAATTTCTCTTGTGGTTCCTGGGCTTTCAACTGTCTCTGAGGCTGTACTTTTATCTATGACCCTTTTTGGCTATCATCATCCCAAGCCTCAGGCTGCTCTCCATGACCCCTTCGTGCCTTCAAGACCAGTACTACTTGGATGACTCTTTACACTACCAACTTCAGCTTCCAGCACAAGATACAACCTTAGCTATGGCTGTAGCACGGCTTCTGTGTGTTCTCCGGAAACACTTCCCAAAGGACTTCACCTCAACCATGCTGGTTAATCTCAATTACTGATAGTTTCTCAGCTCTCGCTGATCAGCACCACGTATTCCAGCAAAGCAAAGGTTTCACTTTAGCACTTCTGGTTTCTTGTTAACCACAGCTGATTCCTCAGCCCCAGCCACACATAACAACAGAATCTTAGTTCAAAATAACAAAAGGCCCTGGTGGAGTCTTTGAAGTATTCACCCTCACTGCTCTCAGCATTCTTAATCTTCTGGGTGCTTACAGAAGCTCACCAACCTCTCAACACTCAGTGGTTCTCCAGCCCAAAGTCCCAGCATCCTTCACAATCCGCCCCCAAACATGCTCAGCTCTTCCATAGCTGCACACTTCAAATTTTATTTCAATTTTCTTTTCTCCCTTGTATTGAAAATAGATCTTTTTCATCTAATATATTTGGATTACTGTTTCCCCTCCCCCAACTCCTCTAGTTCATCTTCACCTCCTCCCATCTGGGTCCACACCCTTTCTGTCTCTCAGAAAACAAACTGTCATCTAAGGAAAAGTAATAACATGAAACGGCAAACAGTGATGGTGCACGCCTATAATCCGAACAATCAGGAGGCAGAGTCAGGCAGAGTTCAAAGTCCTCCTGGCCTACGGAGTGAGTTCCAGGAGAGCCAAGGCTACACAGAGAAACACCATCTCAATAAAACCAAATCAAACCAAACAAAAACAAATGAATAAGACAAAACAATGTATGGTTTCTACTTTCCTACTTTAAGCTCCAGGCAGACCCTGATGCTAGCCACCCTGGATCTACACGTGCATGCGCGCACATACACTAACTCATTTTTAATATGCTTTTAGCTCAGTGGTTGGGCACTTCGAAGCCTCCTGTGGCTAACGTGCCCTTACCTTCACTCCCACCTCAATACCTCAAATTCTGCCCGCAGCTTAGTTGCTCAGTTACCTTTGGTCCTAGATCAACAGCTCTAAAATCTGCCCTCAGCCTAGCTATCTTTTCAAGCGGCCAATGGCTATTCCACCCGAGATCTGACATGGCTGGTGGCTCTCTCTACCCCCAAAGTGTGGTGATTCTCCTTTCCTCCTCCTGCATCTCTTAGCCTGCCTGCGGGAACCTGGAAGTTCCACTCAAATATTAGTGACCAGCATCTTTATTGATCGATCAAGAACCAATTGGGGAAACAGGACCTTCATCATTCACATGCAGATTCCTGATCAAAGCATCAGAACCACCCCTACAAAACAAAACCAAATAAATTGGAATATGAGAAAACAAGAAAAAGAGTCAAAGAAAAGGCACAAAGAACATACAAAGACACAGACAGATGCATAGGTTTCCCTACACATTTTACCCCATAAAAACACAAAACAGAAGTTGCCTTGATACGATATTGTGAGACAAAGAACCCATGGTTTCATGCATGTGCTTTCGCTTGGTGCCAGCTGTGGTCCCACTTTCTCCCTCGGGCGTCCAGATGCCACTCCAGAAGGATGAAGTAGAGCCTGGAGTGGGTGGGGTCTGCTCTGAGGATTTTAGTGTCACGGCTCTTTTAGATGGCACTTGGTGAAACAGCTTTCTTAGACGGTCTTCAGTGGAACAGCTTGGGCACATCCACTTGATTTGGAATAGACAAAGCTATATAGGAACCTTGGAGAATGGGAGGGAGTTTTCAGGGTGACTGTAAATCAGTGGCTGGAGTTTAAAGTACTGTGAATGCTTCCTTTGCATAGAGAGGCTTTCCAAGAATCCCAGGTACTTGCTGAGTGGGTTCCTTTCAGGAAAGAAGAAGGTGGAACTTCTAGGCTTGCCAAGGAGTATGTGACCGTCCTCTAGTAGAAGATGTGGAGATCAGGCTCCCCAGAAAAGGTCAGTCAGGAAAGAGGAGGCCCTGCTGGAAAAGAAAGTCCTCCAATTTACACTGAGTTCAGAGGAGCTCTCTGGACATGGTAGACTGTGATCTTAAATAGCAGGATTTCCCCACAAGAACCTTGAAAGATGGCATTGAGTTCCTTTTGTGTTGACCATCTACTACTGAGTATCAGGGCCTCCCTTTTTCCAAGTGGGACTCCCTTGGAGAAAGCAAACTTTTCATGTGAAAGTGGTTATTAATTACAGGTTTCCCCTGGGTTAGGGATGAGGTCATGTGTTCACTTCCCTTTTCAGTTCTAGGAACCAGACTAGAACAGATCCATGCAGGCCCTGGGGATGCTGCCTGAGTCTCCATGTGTTCATTTGTGCTATTTTTAGAAGGCCGTGTATCCTTAGTGTCTTTCATAACCTCCGACTCTTAAACTCTTTCCACTTCCTTTTCCTCAGAGCTCCCTGAGCCCTGCGGGGAGGGATTTGTTAAAGACATCCCACGTAGGGCTAAGGGTTAAGGTCTCTCACTCTCCGTACATTGTCTGAATGAGTCTCTGTGTTGGTTCCCATCTGCTGCAGGGAGAAGTTTTTCTGGTGATAGCTGAGCAAGGCAGTGATCTATGAGTACAGCAGAGCATCATTAGACGTCATATTGCTATGCTTCTTTGTCGAATAGCATTATTTGGTTTTCCCCTAGGTCTTTGGCCTATCTAATCTCAGGTTCCTGGCCACCCAAACAATGCCTGGTATGGGTTTCATCTCCGGGAGTGGGCCTTAAATCAAATCAGGTCTTGGCTGGTTGCTTCCACAGCATTTTACCATCATTGTATCTCATTTGATGACAAATTTGATGACAAGACCTCAAATTTGGCCTCATTTGATGACAAGACATATCCATTTGGGGGTCTGTCTCCCCTGTTACTCAGCAATTTCATTTAGATTGCCTTTGTATATGTATGCACTGTACAGCTTCTACTGTATTAGGTTTCGATATGACCCCTCAAATGGCCTTTAGTCTTAGCTGTTTCCTCCTTCCTCCCCTTCTTCCCTCCCTCTCTCTGTTTTAGTCTCCATTTCTATCAAGTGTAAATGTACCACATTTTAATCCATTCATCTGTTAAAAGACACCTAGGTGGTTTTCAATTTCTAGCTAGTACGAATAGGCAGCAATGGACATGGCTGAACAAGCGTCCCTGTGATGGGATGAAGAGCCCTTTGGGCAGATGCCAAGAGTGGTGTAGCTGGGTCTTGAGATTCCCGGCTTCCTGGGGACCCTCCACACTGATTTTCATGGGTAGCTGAACACATTCACACTCCCACGAGCAATGGATGTACAAGTTTGCCTTCCCTGACTCCATATCCTTACCAGCATGAGCTTTCATTTGTTTTATTGATCTTGGCCATTCTGATTGCTGGAAAGTGAAATCTCAAAGTAGTTTTGATTTGCATTTCCCTTGTGGCTAAAGATGTTCAATATTTTTTTAAATGAATTTTAGTCGCTTCAGTTGCCTCTTTGGAGAATTCCCTGTTTTAGATCCATACCCCATTTTTAAGCTGGATTATTTATTTATTTATTTATTTATTTATTTATTTATTTATTTATTTATTTTCTCTCATACATTACATCTTCTACCACAGTTCCTCTTCTCCCCCCCCCCACTCCTCCCAGTTTCTCTGCTTCTATTCACCCCAGATCTATTTCTTCTCCATTTCCCTAAAACAAACAAACAAACAAACAAACAAAAAAGCACACCTCTCAGGGATATCACCTGAACATAGCATAACAAATTTCACTATGAGCAGCCACAGATGAGCAGCCACAGATTCCCATACCAAGGTCAGGCAAGGTAATCCAGTAGGAGGAAAAGAGTCCCAAGTTCAGGCAAAAAGAGTCAGAGATGCCACCCCATTCCCACTCTTAATATAGATGCAGAGGTGTTGAGTGAAATATAAAAAAAAAAAGTAGAACTGGCATATGCCCACCCTTGTGCCTCTGCCCCAGCAGCCTGGCCAGCCATACATTGGTGGGTAATGGCTGACCTGTTTTTATCTCGTGAAGATTCTGACTCTGAACTCCACAATCCCTCCACCCAGCTCACTAGGTTCCCACTGGTGAGTCGCTACTACGCCATTCCCATGCTTCAGATCCCCTCGGCCTTTGTGGCAAACATCAGGCAAACCCATCTTGGCCACTGTACCTTTCTCTCTTGAAACCAGATGAGGTGCCATGCAAAGGAAAACACAACGCAAAGTCAGTTCAGAAACAATGGTAACTCAGTCTCTGGGTGCAAGAACTAAAACCTAATCTTGTATGCCATATTAAAATCCAAAGTACATAGATCCCTCCATAGTACTACTTGAGGACCCAGCTATACCACTCCTGGGCATATACCCAGAAGATGCTTCAACATGTAATAAGGACACATGCTCCACTGTGTTCATAGCAGCCTTATTTATAATAGCCAGAAGGTGGAAAGAACCCAGATGTCCTTCAACAGAGGAATGTATACAGAAAATGTGGTACATTTACAAAATGGAGTACTAGTCAGCTATTAAAAACAATGACTTCGTGAAATTCTTAGGCAAATGAATGGAGCTAGAAACTATCATCCTGAGTGAGGTAACTCAATCACAAAAGAACACACATGGTATGTACTCACTGATAAGTGGATATTAGCCCAGAAGCTTGGAATACCCAGGATACAATTCACAGACCATATGAAGCTCAAAAAGAAGGAAGACCAAAATGTGGTTATGTCGGTCCTTCTTAGAAGGAGGATCAAAATACCCATGGCTCACAGCCAACCAATGGACTGAGCATAGGGTCCCCAATGGAGGAGCTAGAGAAAGGACTCAAGGAGCTGAAGAGCTTTGTAGTCCCATAGGAGGAACAATATTTTGTACCCACCAGTACCCCCAGAACTCCCAGGCACTAAACCACCAACCAAAGAGTACACATGGCTGCAAGTACATATGTAGCAGAGGATGGCCTTTTCAGACATCAATGAGAAGAGAGGCCATTGGTCCTGTGAAGGCTTGATGCCCCAGTGTAGGGAAATGCCAAGTCATGAAAATGGGAGGAGGTTGGGGAGCAGGGGGAGGGGAGATGAAATGGGGGGTTGCAGGGGAAACGAGAAAAGGGGATAACATTTTAAATTTAAATAAAGCAAATATCTAATAAAAAATCAAAATAAAAAAAAACAACTGATCCCTTCAAATGGTGGATCCTGTGGATCTGCCATGATACTAGGAAACTCTAGCAGCTACACCTCATCCCTCTGCTGTCTTGGTTCCAAAGAGCACTAAGTCCCTTCTGTTTCCTCTCTTCCTCTGTCCAACCCAGAAGTCCCGCTTACTCGCTCAGTGATTGGCTCTTTTATTCATTAGGGGATTAGTTCACAAGAAGCCACCTGAGTATGTGACTCATTCCAAACATCCTCTCCTGGAAGAGCAAGCAGCAGAGAGCTATCCACAACACAGGGGACCTAACTCAGACCCATACAGGGACAATGATTGTAGCTTCAGTCTCTATGGGCCTCTAAGAATCTGGCTTTGTTGATTCTATGAGCTGTGATCTCCTTCCTACAGTCCTCCCTCCCCATCTTCTGCAGGGTTCCCCAGGCTATGCCTGGTGTTTGGCTTTGGGTCATGGCATCTGCTCCCATCAGTTGGTGAATGACTCCTTTCTAATGGAAATTGGGCTAGGAGTTGATCTATGAGTATAATAGAATATCCGTAGGAATCATTTTATTGTCTTTTTTAAAATATCGAAACCAAGCTAAATACATTTGCTATATAGTATAGCTCTGTAGTAATTTGAGATTGGGGATGGTGATTCTCCAGCAGTTCTTTTATTATTCAGGATAATTTTAACTATCCTGAGTGTGTGTGTGTGTGTGTGTGTGTGTGTGTGTGTATGTTTCCTTATGAAGCTGTTAAGTTGCCCTTTTAATGTCTGTGATGAATTTTGTTGGAATTTTGATGCGGATTGCACTGAATCCATACATTTCCTTTGTTAGGATTGTCATCTTTGCTATATTTATTCTACTAATCCATGAAAATGGTGGGTCTCTCCATCTTCCGATATCTTCTTAATTTTTTTTCTTCAATGTCTTAAGGATTTTTTTTAAAAAATTATACAAGTCTTTCACTTGTATGGTTAGAGTTACCCCAAAATATTTTATATTTTTAATGCTATTGTGAAATGCTGCATTTCCCTGATTTCTTTCTTCTTATAATTGTTGTTTCTATATAGCAAAGCTATTGATCTTTGTGTGTTACTTTTGTGTCCTGCTGCTTTCCTCCATTTTCCTAGTGAATTTTTTTAGGGTCACTGATATATGTTGTCATATCATCTGAAAAGAAAGATGCTCAGACCTTTCCCTTTTAATTTGTATCCCCTTGATCTCCTTCAGTTGTCTTATTGCTCTGGCCAAGACTTCAGGTACTATGCTGAATAGATAGTGGAAAGAGTAGACAGCCTCGTCTTGTTCCTGATTTTAGTGGAATTGCTTTGAGTTTCTTTCCATTTAAGTTACCATTGGCTGTAGATTTGCTGTAAATTGCCTTTATTGTGTTTAGTTCTGTCCCTTGTTTCCCTAATCTCTTGAGAACTTCCTAATCATGAAGAGATGTTGGATTTTTGTCAAAGAGCGTTTCTACACCTAATGAGATGATCATGTGGTTTATTGTATTTCAGTTTATATAGTGGATTACATCTAGCTCCAACATTCTCTGTTTAGTTTTGTCCTCCTGACCTGCCTACTTATGAGAGCTGCGTAGTGAAGTCAACCACTATCATTGTGTGAAGGTCAATATGTGATTTAAATTGTAGTAGTATTTCTTTTATGAACTTTGGTGCCCTTGTATTTGGGACATAAATTTCAATAATGGGACAGAATCACAATATTGTCTTGGTAGATTTTTCCCTTTGATGAGTATGTAGTATCCTTCCCTAGCCCTTCTGATAAGATCTAGTTTGAAGACTATTTTGAAATCTATTTTTTCTTTATTGATTTTATTTCTACTTTTTTGTTTTGAATTTTGTTCTTCATTTCATTCCACCATTTTTTTTGTGTGTGTGTGTTTTTATTAGTGGATTTATCCATCTTCTTTAAGGACTACCTCTGACATATCCATAAAGGCTATTTTGAAGTCCTTGTCTTGTGCTTCAGCTATGTTGTAATTCTTGGGACTTACTATGGTAGAGTTGCTGAGCTCTAGTGGAGATTTATTGTCCTGAGTGAAACTGATTGTGTTTCATAACTGGCCTCTAGGCATCTGGGATGATTATGATTCTATGTAGTGATATCTGATCTTGTCTTTGTTGGATGGGTGTTCTGCTTATTGGCTTCTGTTGCCCTCCCTGGTTCTTAGGAGAGTGTGGTGGGTGTGGGTTACCTGGTAGGGAATGGTTTTGGGAACCTGAGGGTGAGGTCACTGGGGGTTCTGGGAAGAATGTGTCTAGGTATTGAGCTGACCCTTGGGAATGGGGGCAGGGGTCTGCGGGGTCTGAGGGAGGGAGAACAGAAAGCAGGAGAAAGCAGGATGTGCCACCAGGATCTCTGTGATCCCCAGGGCGTGGGACCAGAGAGGGAGTTTGCTACAGATCTAGTGATAAGATGGGAGGGGATATTTGGAGGGGAAGAGGGCAAGTAAAGAGTGCTTACCTGTTTGTGAGTCCCCAGGGTGCGATTGCATGCGTTAGACAATTTCATTTTTCTTAGCAGCTGAATAATTACATTGTGTAAACGTTGCACATTTTCATTATCTGTTCATCAGTTGACACATGCCTAAGCTGTTTCTACTTCTCAGCTTTGTGAACAGAGCAGCAGTGAGCATAGATCAGCATGTATGTCTGCAGCAGGGTGGAGAGTCCTTTAGGTGTCTGTCTATGATGATAGAGCTGGCTTCTAGGGTAGGTTTTTTTCCCAGCTTTTTGAGGAAACTCCACCCTGATTGTGTAGTAGTCTCTCTGTTTACACCCTGCCCAAGTAGTCTTCCCTCTCCCACAGCATCTGCTGCTAGTTGGGGCTGTTAGTTTTTTGATCTTGGCCATGCTTCCTTGGGTAAGTTCCAGTTTCAGATTAGTTTTAATTGGCATTTCCCTGGTGGCTAAGGATTTGAACTATTTAAAAGTGTTTTCCAGCCACTTGTCTTTTGAGATCTCCCTGCTTAGTACCATGCTCCTTTTTAAATTGGGTTTGAGCTGCTCATTTTCTTGATGCTTAGGGGTTTGAGTTCCTTGTATAGTCCAGATACTAACCCTGTGGCAGATACACAGCTGCTCAGGGACTTTTCATTCTGTAGCCTACGTCGTCACTCAAATGATGGTGTCCTTTGCTGTGCTGAAGCTTTTTAGTTCCATGAGGAACTATCTGTCAGTTGTTGGCCTTACTGTCTATAGTACCATGGTGCCATTCAGAAAGTCCTTTCCTGTGCCCATAAGTTCAAACATACTCTCTCTATTCTTTTCCATCAGATTCAAGGGATCTGGTCTTATGTTGAGGTCCTTGGTCCATTCTGAATTGAGTTTTGTGCAGAAAGATAGATATAGATCCATTTTCACTTGTTTACATACAGCCATCCAGTCTGACCAGCGCTGCTTGTTGAAGAGGCTATCTTTTGTCCAACATGCATTTTTGTCCCTTTGTCAAAAATCAGATGTCTATTAGGTGTATAGACTCTGACTGTATTCTCAATTCTATTCCGTTGATCAGTGTGACTGGTTTTATGCCAGTGCCGTACCATCTTTATAACTATGGCTCTGTAGTAAAACTTAAACGTTAGGGATGGTGAGGCTTCCAGCTCTACTTGTGTGGCTCGGCACGTCCCTGGCTATCCTGGAACTGTGTGCTTCCATAGGAAACTTAAGATAAGTTTTTAAATTTCTATGAAGAATTGCATTAGAATTTTTATGGGGACTCACTGAATTTGTAGATTGCTTTTGGGAGGATGACCACTTTCACAATATTAATCCTACAGATCCATGAACCTAGGAGATCGTTCCATCGTTTGAGGTTTTTATTGTGTGAGTCTTTTGCTTTCTTAGATTTTATTCTGACTTACCTTTTAAGACTATTATAAAACATATTGTTTCTCTGATTTCTTTCTCGGTGTGTTTGTTATTTGTGTATAGAGGAAGGCCATATATTTCTTTATGTTATTTTGTATCTTTCTACTTTGCAGAAGGCGCTCATCAGCTGTGGAAGTTTTCTGGTGGAGTCTTTAGAATCTCTTATATAAAATTGTATCATCTTGCTTTCACATCTGTATTCCCTTCATCCCTTCTAGTTATTGCCATGGCTAAGACATCAAACTACATGGAATAGGTATGGAGAGCAGACTACCTTGGCTTATTCCCGAGGTTAGTAAAAATGCTTCAAGTTTTTCTCCAGTTACATTATTTTGGCTTGTTACAAATTGTCTTTATTATATTAGGATGCTTTGAGATTCTCCCCCATAGTTTGAGATTCTTTAGGGCTTTTATCATGAAAGGATGTTGGATTTTGTCAAAGGCCTTATTTGCACCTAATGATCATGTCGTTTCTGACCTTAAGTCCGTTTACATGGTAGATTACATTTGCTGATTAATAAATGTAATGGTTCAAATATGTCGAAAGCGTGCCTTACACTCTGGCATGGAGCCAATTTAATCAGAGGAGGTAAGGCACAGATCTTTTTGTGTTCTTGAATTCAGTTTGCAAGTATTTTGTTGGGAATTTTGGTGACTATGTTCGTCACAGTTATAAACCAATAGTTTTCTTTTTGAAGGATCTTTGTAGCATTTGGTAGTTGGATAATATTGGCTTTGTATGAAAAAATTTAGAAATTTTTCTTCCTTTTCTATTTTGCAAAGTATTTTAGGGGTATTGGTGTTAATTCTTCTCTGGAGGCCTGGTAGGACACTGTGTTGTATACCTCTGATCCCAGGCTATTTTTAGTTGGGAAATTTTCAATTACTATTTCTATCTCATTGGTTCTATGGCTCCATTTAAATTACTAACCTCATCTTGAAACCAATCAGTTTCTTTGAAATTTTCTGGTTTAGCAGGATATAGACTTTCATAGCATGTCCTTAGGATTCTCCGTGTTTCTTCAGTATCCTTTGTAATGCTTTCTTTTTTTTTTTTGTCTCTGATTTTAATAATTTGGTTCCCCTCTTTCTTTCATTCTGTTACTTTGGTCTTAAGTTTGTGTATCTTGTCAATCATCTCAAAGAAACAGCTCTTCCTTTCATTGATTCTTTGTACTAGTTTTATTTCTAGTTAATTAATTTCAGTCTTGACGTTTATTATCTCTTCTCACCTACTCTTTTTGGGTGTTGTTTGCTTTTGTTTTTCCAAGACCTTCAGGTGCAATATAAAGCTAGTAATAGGAGATCTTCCAGGTTTTTAATGAAAGTATAAAGTGCTAAAAACTTAACTCTTAGGGCTGCCTTTCCTGTGTCCCCAGAATTGGTTTCTGTATAATCTCCAGGATTTTTATAAAAAAAATCATGTTTTGTTCTGTCTTAAGGATAATATTGGCTTTGTATGAAAAAGGTTTCATAGGTTTGAATGTAAGTTTAATCTTCATTGTACTAAAGCACCGGCATCTTGATATTTATTATTTGGTTGTGATTTATTGGGGGTAATTAAGGTTAGATGAAATGAGAAGAGTCCAACAGCCTGTGGCTATAAAGGCATCCACGTTCATCTTGTGAGAGCCTGCCTTCCCTGCCTACCCATGGCTGCCCTCTCTGATCTTGAACTTGCCAGCCTTTAGAACTTTGAGCCAGATAACACTTTCTTATTTGTAAGTCACTCAATTTGTGGGTTCAGTTATAGCTACAGAAAACAGACTAATACAATGAGTGTAACTAGTAGAAAAAAATAAAAGGACCTTCCCCCCACCCCCTGCCGGTAGGGCTGTTCCCTCTTAGAGAAGCATGAGCTATTTTAAACCCGCACACCCACTTGGGAATTGGTGCTTTTAGGAAGTCATCATCTCCTCTCACAGAAGTGCCACTGAGAGGGAATGTGGGAGAAGCCAGCCCTCCACACAGTGAGAGCTGGGCTGAATGGATAACAGAGCTGGCGGCTTTGCTGTCAGGTTTGCCCGAGACCTCCCATCCCACCTTTAAGAAGCATGCTGCTCTCTTCCCCCACTTTTCTAGTGTACCAGACTGATTAATAAAACAAGATAATTCTGGATACAAGTCTGTGCAAAACAGCTGAGTATAAAGGAGCTAATGAGAGGCCCTTGAATGGATGTCATTGTCTTTCACAAAGCATTGTTTTGTCCCATTGCTTTCAGCTAAGATTTCCTACAAAACAACAGGCTTGGCTGCTGCAGCTTGGGCTGCCTGACTCTGGGAGGGCTGACAGATATCACACCTTCTCCTGCAGGGCTGGGCTGGCCTTCAATCATTCCTTCCCCCCAGTTTCTGAGCAGTAAGTGTGATGATTAGAACTATTATCTGACTCGCCTACAGTGAGATCCAGTAGCAATCAGAGGAATTATAACTACATTGTGATCAGCTGCAGAGATTCCTGACTCTAATGAGCTTTGACTAAATGTGGTGAGTCCAGGTTACAGAGGCCATCCAAATAGGGAGGCTGCATAAAACCTGGAAGCTCTCCTGAGGATACTACATCACTAAACCATGGCTGAAACAAAACAAGAGTCAACTCTAAACACAGTAGGAACACAAAAGCTACTTAATCACATTTCTGCCTCATGGAAATATCAAATTACATTTTGGAAGATATTTTCATCCTGTTACTAATTTGCACGCATCACACACTTCCTTCTATTTAAAGCTCTGTTGATATGGACATTAAGGAAAAGAACTGCAAAAGATGGGTGATTCTTCTTGGATAATGTAGCTGTCAATATATGGAGGGCCTGGATCATAGTGGTTGCAAGTCACTGATTCCTAAGTCTTCATTATAGTTATGTATTCTTGGAGATTCCAAAATAGTAAAAACAAAGTGATGACATTCTAATACATATGTGTGTGTCGTATGTATGCATGTTTATGCATGCATACACATATGCAGGTATACACATATGTATAGGAATGATGCAAGAGATTGAGACGGAAGCCAGATCACCAAATAGCTTTTCTTAGTACTCATGAACGTCAACTGTGTTAATTCATACATAACATGTAAATCAGAGTCTGCCAGTAGGTGAGTGCTCAAAACCTCTTTGCTATCTTTAATGCTTAGTATTGCTTGTCAACCTGGCAGAAGGTAGAATCACCGTGGAAACGAACCTCTGGGCATGTCTGGAAGGAAGTTTCTAGACTGAGTTAACTGAAGCAAGAAACCCCACACTAAATATAGACAATATCATTCCATGGGCTTTGGTTCTTGTGCTGTGGGGTATCTGCCAGAGAAGACTGCTTGGACATGGGTTTAAACCAGTAGAAAATCTTTATTAGTGTGGCTGGTGATTATACTGGGAGCTCTGGATTCCAGTACAGTCCCAAGCCTTCCTCAAGGTGAGCTTTTAAGCACAAAAGCATATCCTGAATTGACATACTTAACAAGAACAGTTAGCCAGTAGCAGAACCACAGAAGCAAGAAACAAGGATTTAGAGACTTTCTCAAAACTGTGGGCGTGGATGGATTAGTTCTTTGTTTTTTGTTTTGGCTGGTGGTGCCATCTAGGTGCTAAGTTATATGGCCTGAATGGGCATTTACTTCCATCATGGAGTCATTTGTCCTAAGGTCTCTGGACATATTGCACTTGACAGAATAAAAAGAGAAAGAAAGTTGATACTAGCGCTACCCCCATCTGCTCCTTAACTGTGGATGCAATGTGACCAGCCATCTTGGGTTCCTGGCACCGTGATTTCCCTACTGTAACGGATTGTACCTTTGAGCTGTGAGCCAAAATTAACTTGTCCTTAAGTTGCTTGTCAGGAATGACATGTTGTCCTGGCAACTAATGCAAACATATGTATGTGTACATGTATGTGTATGTGTAATGTTTATATGTATGTGTATGTGTGCGTGTATATGTATATATGCATATATATGCACATATGTGTGTGTATATATACACATGTCTGTCTGTCTGTCTGTATGTATGTATGTATGTATGTATGCATCTATATACATATACTGGGAGTGGACTCATTGCTGTGATAGGCCTGACCATGTGTTTCTCAGACCTTTGGAATTAGTATTGAGAAGAACTGGAAAAACCTGAATCTTTGAACTAGAAAAGCTTTGGAGTTCTGCAAGCAGAGCTCAGTGAACTATTCTGATAGCAGTGTGTAAGGCCAGAGCTGAAATAAACATGGACTGTTGAGACCTGCTTATGAGGCTTCCAAAGAGAAGGAAGAGTCTATTAGGAATGAGGCTAGTGGCTATTTGTGTGCTATTCTAGCAAAGAATCTAGCTGCATTTTACTCGTGAGAACTTGAGTATCGTTGGATGTGAGAGCAATGGACTGATTTACTTGGCAGAGAAAATGTTAGGAAAGGATAGAATTCAGGCTGTGGCAATGGTTGCTACTCACTGATCATTCGGGCCTACAATGAGAGAACAGGAGAACATGTGTGTGTGTGTGTGTGTGTGTGTGTGTGTGTGTGTGCATGTGTGAGTGCATGCGTGCATGTGTGTGTGTGTATATGTGTGTGTGTGTAACAAAGTAGACAAGGTAGAGATGGAAAATATGCAGTTTATCAGAGTGTGAATTTAAAGATGCAACAAGGCAAGTTTGGAAGCAGCTATAAGTGGTAAGGAGATTAGCACCACTGGAAAAGCAAGGATGGTTTCCTAAGGGGAAAACCCCTCTAGGCGAAATGCAAATTTATTTGAGAAGAGAGAATCTAAACTGACAGTGCTTCCCTGTTTAAAAGCAATTGCCTACCAGAAGCATTTCTCGGGGTCAGCAACAAAGGTTGCTGGGGTCCAAATGGCCCAGGCTCCATCCTAATCTGGCAAAAAGAACCTGACATCACTGTCCAAGTGGCACTGCTTCTGCAGGCCTCAAAATATGCAAGGTGCAGGGGGTCATGGAGTCTTAGACCAGGCTTCCAAGGAGCCACTAAGGCCAAGCAATTAGAGGCAGGGTCAGAATTCCTGCAAGGAGGACTGCTGTGAAGCTATGGGACCAAGGTTGCAGTGGAGACCCCAGGATGTTGGAGATGTCAAGACCATGGGGATGTTCTGAGGAAAGCCACAGCACCAACAGAAACCAGCCTAAGAGAAAGGCTATGTGATTCAGGTGGCAGTTAGAAAATGAGCCACTCAGGCCCTTTAGAGTCATGATTACTCTATCACGATGCTTAGATGCTGATCACAGGGTTTGATGATATCTATGCTAGGTTTTGGCTTTGGCTTTGATTTGATTCACTCTTTCCTTGCTGTGCCCCCCCCCCACTCCTCCCTTGTGGACACAAATGTTTACTTTGTGCCCTTGGGTGTTAGAGGGAGCTTTTTAATGTTTCTTTTTGCATATGTGGTGTATGGTGTGTGTGTGTGTGTGTGTGTGTGTGTGCATGTATTGTGTGTATGTGTGTGTACATGTGACACAGGCAGTGGCTGACATCAGCTGTCTTCTTTGGTATTTTCACACCTTATATATTAAAGCAGACTCTGCCATTGGAACCTAGAGCCCACTTATTTGGCTATTCTAGCCAGCTTGCTCTGGAGAGCCTCTGTCTCTTCCTACTGAGCACTGTGTGGTCTTCTAACCTTGCCTGGCATCACCCTGGGTGCTGAGACTCACCCTAGCTGTCATTCTTGCACAGTAAGCATTCTGTTGAGCTGCCCCTCCCCCAGCCTTTGTAAAGCATTTGCTTGTTTTCTCATACCCCTTGGGGCTCACATTAAAATCCAGGGCTCATCTGAATCTCGGAAGAGACCATGAATTACAGGTTTGAGCACTGTTGAAACTGTCGGAAACTCCAGAGACTTTTGAAGTTGAATTGAACTCATTTGCATCATGAAATGGCTCTGGGCCTGTGGCTTAAAAGTGATAATTTAGTATCAAGTTAACAAGAGCTGGCTTATTGCTTGGTTACTCTTGATGGTCAACTCGATGGGATTTAAAATCACCATGGAAAACAAACCTGAGGGTGTCTGTGACAGGGTTCCCAGGCTGGGCTAACTGACAGGAAGGGATTCATCCTCTGTGTGTGTGTGGGGGGGGGGGCACCATCCCGCCAGATGAGAGCCTGGCTGTGTGAGGCCATGATGCACTCACCATGTTGGACAGTCCCTTAAACTGTGAGCCAGAATTACTCCTTCCTTCCTGTAGTTACTGCAGCTACACATGAGTAACTAAGAGCCTATCCTTATCACCACTACTAATCGGAAGTAAGATGTGCCACTCTTTGGTGACATGTGTAGGACATGCCCTCGAACACAGACCTGAATGAATGGGTTCTCAGTGTTGATTACTCTTCATTATTGCCAATTGTGCGCAATCCGTGCACCTATTTTTAGTTCTTTTAGTTTTTATGATATATTATATATTATGATATAGTTATATATTATAATATATCCTTTCCCCGTTTCCTTTCCTCCGTTCAAGCCCTCCCATATCTCTTTGTTCTCTTTCAAATTCATGGCCTCTTTTTTCTCTTTTCATTTTTTTAAAATTAATAGAAATCCATATGATCTGTTCTGAACATGGCTTCCCTTCCCCCATTTCCTCTCAAATCCTCCAGACCTCCTCACCCAGCCCACTCCACATCTTCTTCTCTCTCTTGTTAGACAACAAGAGGCAAATTAGAACAACAATGATGATAACTAAGATGGCAAAAAAGCACAAGAAACACACACACACATACACACACACACATCACATTGGAAACCATAAAATACAAGCAAAAGACTAGTAAGATAAAACAAAACAAAACACAAAGCCCAAATAAAGTAATATAAGACAAAATGAATCTATAAAAATCGCACTGAGGTCACCCTGAGTTGGCCATCTACCCTCAAGTGTGGTTTCTATCACCAGGGAGACTGCACTGGAAACACTGCTTGTTTCCTTTGTAAGCCATGGCCTCTTTTTCCACTAGCTGCTGTTACATGCATATATATTTTCTGTGTGTACTTGAGACCTGAACTAAGAGGCTTTATGTGTTTAATTCTCATCATCATTGCTATTTGTGTGTAACACATGTAACAGTTTCGTGTACATTTGTGTTGCAACAGAGTCCTGAGTGAAGAGGCCTGTGGCAAAATGTCTGGAAAATCTTGTAGTTGAGCAAATCTAAGTTAAGCTAAAGTCTTCTTTTGTTTTTTCATTGTGGTGATAATCACACAACATAAAATCCGTCACTTTAAAAAAAATGTGTGTGTCTGTGTGTGTGTGTGTGTCTAAGCCATATGTGGGTGGGGTCTCGACCATCTCCTGGCCTCTGAAACCCCTGGAGCTAAGTTACAGGCACATGAGAACTGCCTGATATGGGTGTTAGGAACTGAACTCAGTTCTTTGGAAGAACAGCAACTGCCCTTAACCACAGACCATCGCTCAGCCCTACTTGAACCACCTTAAAATATATGGCATAGTGGCATTAAGTACATTCACATTGTTGGGCAACCTTTGCCATTAAGGTCTCCAGAACACTTTCATTTTCAATTGAATGTATCTATTAAGCACTAATTCCTCCCTCTCAGCCACTGATGACCAGTTAGTCTAGTTTCTGTCTGTGAACATAACTATTCTGACTTCTTCCTGAATGTGGAATATCACACTATTTATCTTACATTTGACCAATTTTTGCCAAGCATGTCTCCAAGGTTCATCTATGTGGCAGCAAGTGTCAAATTTTAGTCCTTTTCAACTCTGAGTACAAAGCTTCATTAAAAGAGAGGTCTTCCGGAGGACCCGTGGCTGCAGTGCACAGACTCTTTCTTTACCCTCTCTTGTTCCAATGTTTAATGAGATGTAAGGTCATGGCCCCCCAGTAGAGATGGTATTCTGGGATTCATTTGTCCTCAAATTTTAGGCCCTAGAGTCAGAAAACTGAGTTTGTGCCTGTGTTCTGCTGCTTTGGAAGTTTGCCATGGGTACACACTAAAGTTATAGGGTTAAAATTGTGCTCACTGCATAGGCAGCGTTGAGGACTGGGTGCTATACCACATGCTTAGTCTGAGCCTTGACTGTTGAGGGTAAGGAGAGCCAAATGCAACAAATACCAGTCCCTGTCTTTACGCAGCCAGTGTTTGAGATGAACAGTTAGCAAATAAGGGAGGGAAATATATGGCATGTTTGAAGATCAAAGTGGAGACACTTTAGAGAAGAGACAGGGTGCCCCCACTCCAAAGACTTGCATGCAAGGCCGAAAGATTCAGTCCAACTCTGGAAGTCCCCATGGTCTTCAGCAGCCCCAGCACTGCTCACAAGTGTGGCTTGTAGTTTCTTCTAAGAATTAGGCAACCTCCTAACCCAAAGCAGGTCAAGATTCCCCTACCCCGTCCAGACCTTCTCCACATCATTTCTTCATTTTCTTCTTCTCCCTGTCCCTTCCCAGAGTCCTTTCCATGTCACTACCTCCTTACCCCACTGAGATAGCTGGTGTATGTGTCTCTCCTCAGGGACCACCCTACCCACTCACTGTGATAGCTTCCTCTCCGTTCACTCCAATTGCTGTCATCTCTTCCATTTCCTTCATCCCGGCTTTTTGGAATTTCCACTTGACATTGTATTGTACATTCATTTCCTTGTTTGTTATCTTTCCTCCTAGGCAGTCTTCCTCCAACTTTAATGTATACAGGAGCCCATCTACACGAGGTTAATTGAACTTGTAAAATTCAGACTATTTCTTTGGGTACATCAGGGTCTGAGCATGTCCAACCAAGCAGCAGGTGATAGTGATATTGCTGGCACAAGAACAGAATTTCAAAATCAACTCTTGAAGGTAGGTGGGCTGAGAACAGGGATTTTTGTGTACTTCATCATCGTTGAACACCCTCCTTTGGTTCATACAAGAGATCATTTTATAATTAATTTCAAAGGGAGGAAAGTCTCACAGATGTTAATATAGGGCACGTGGACTATTTGAGATGAAAGGAACATATGATGTGTTTATGTTTTCATTGAAAGCCTTTTTGAGGGTGGGCAGCTACATGCTGTCTGTGCAGACCTCAGGTTGGGAATTCCAGGAAAACCATCTTGTTCAGCGCAGGAGCTCTGCCTATCCTACCAGTCCTGCTATAAGACTCTGGTGAGCCTTAACTTACTGGAGACCCACTGAGTGAAAAATGTAGAGTCAGGGATCCATACAAAAGCAAGAGGAATTTTATTATTCCAGCATGCTGGGGTCGCCCTGCACATGGAGAGAGAGAATGACCACATGCAGCCCATCTGGCAAGCCTTTATACAGTTCTTAAAGCAGCAGCCATTTGGCACAATGTGCTTGGAAGAACTGTGACTTTTAAACTGATTGATCTTTAGGGAATGAGTAGATGGCCAATGGTCGCAGAATGTGTCTATGAGCTCTGGGCCTCCTTTAACCGCAGGTGGCCAGTGGTCGGTCCCTCCTCCCTGTGGTCTGAGGAATGTAATTAGCCCCTCCCTTTCAGAGGGGAGGGTGTCTATGTTCTTTATGACCTTTCTCTTCCAGGAGGGCAGGGGTCTGATGGAGTTTTCCAAAGTTCCCGAGCTGACCTCTTCACTGATATCTTGGGCTTTACCAGAAGCTTACTCTTTGCCTCTGTTCTTCCAGGCTCAGAGGTGCTACACGACCAGACCAGGAACAAAACTGAGCATACAGTCATCTGAGCAACACCTCTAAGTCAGGCCTGATCCAGCAAAAGACCATGGAAGACTGCTGCTTGCTTGGCCTGCTTACATATACAGTCCAGGGTCACCATTTCAGGGGTGGCATTGCCCACAGTAGGCTGAGTCCCTCCACATCAATCACTAATTAAGAAACTGCCATACAGATTTGCCTACTGGCCAGTCTTATAGGGGCATTTCATCAATTGATGTTCCTTGTTCCAAGATGATCCTAGCTTGAGTTAATTCATCAAAAACAAAACAAAACAAAACAAAAAAAAAAACAAAACTTAAGCATCATACAAATTTCCCCCTTTAAATTACAAGGAATAGGTATTGTGAAAATTGGTGTTTTTAAATTTCATAATTTTGAAAAAAAGTAAAGATTGTATAAACTGGCAACATAACCACTCCATGGTGTGGTTAAGGGGAGGATTACATAGTAGACATGAGAGGGAGAACAGCCCAAGGCATCTGGAAGCCTCCAGAGCAGAGAGAGAAAGAAATAGACTGAATGTGGCTAGTAGACTGGACTTGGCAAGCAGGAACAGAGCAGAGAGATAGAGAAAGGAACATGGAGAGAGGGAGATCAGAGAAGGGGACAGGAGAGAGACAGAGAGAGGAAGACAAAGATGGAGTGGGTAAAAGAGAGAGCACAGACAGATAGCAGAGCTATAAGGAAAATGAGTAGCTGGGTAGGGAAGCTCCTGAGCTGGAGGGGGTAGGGAGGGAGGGAGGAAGAGCCAAGAAGACCAAGGATGCTTGCACAGACTTTGAAGAATGTGTAACAGGTACCTGTGATGCTGAGAGAGCCTGGAGTCCAGCATGTGCCTTGGTGTGCCAATAGGCACCACCATTAGCCATTTGTCCCTTCTGCCAGGTACAGGGGAGCCAGCTTCACCAGTTCATCAGGTGAGGAATGCTGACTTTTGTCTAACTGCAAGAATTTGGGGAAATGAAGTTTCCTTTGAACCCAACAGAAATAAGAATGAAATACATGTAGCTTTTGTTATCACAGGCAGGGAAGCTTTGAAAAATCAAGGTCCTTGGGTGCAGTCATACATGGCATGACTGACTGCTGGTGACCGTTGTGGTAACCAGCCTCCTTCTGATTGGATTTGAGGTTCACTACACCAGTGAATATTCATGCCTGATACCAACAATTGTCAAAGAATTTATTAAAACAAAAATACTGGCACCAGGAGCCGGGAGACTCCACAGTCTTCTGCGCATAGCCTGCCAGGAGGGAGTGATCTCCCAACAGGCTTTCACTTTTGAGCACAGAAGTGAGATCGCCACCTTCTCTCTGAAGGGGACCCAGCTAGGAGCACCCAGGGCCTAAGATCGGTGGAGCAGCTGGGATGGAAGTCTTCTGGCCCGCTGCCATTTGCAGCGGGGAGCTGGGAAACTCCACAGTCTTCTGTGCATAGCCCAACAGGAGAGAGAGAGAGATCTCCCAGCAGTGCTATCACTTTTGAGCTCAGAGGAGTAAGGACACAGGCTTACAGGCCCACAGGAGGAATAAACTCCAGCCAGAGACAACAATACCAACTAGCACCAGATGGCAAAAGGCAAGCACAAGAACCCTACCGACAGAAACCAAGGCCACTGGCAACATCAGAACCCAGTTCTCCCACCACAGCAAGTCCCAGATGCCCCTACACACAGGAAAAGCAAGGGCTGGATTTAAAATCGTATCTCATGATGCTGATAGAGGGCTTCAAGAAAGACTTAAGTAACTCCCTTAAAGAAATATAGGAGAACATCGGTCAACGGGTAAAAGCCCTTAAAGAAGAAACACAAAAATCCCTTAAAGAAATACAGGAGATCATGGGTCAACAGGCAGAAGCCCTTAAATAATTACAGGAAAACACAATCAAGTGAAGGAACTGAACAAAACCATCCAGGATCTAAAAGTGGCAGTAGAAACAATAAAGAAATCAAAGTGAGACATCTCTGGAGATAGAAAACCTTGGAAAGAATTCAGGAGTCATAGATGCAAGCATCAACAACAGAATACAAGAGATAGAAGAAAGAACCTCAGGTGCTGAAGAAACCATAGAAAATATTGACTCAACAGTCAAAGAAAATACAAAATGCATAAAGCTGGTAACCCAAAACATCCAGGAACTCTAGGACACAATGAAAAGACCAAACCTAAGGATTATAGGTATAGACGAGAGCGAGGATTTACATCTTAAAGGCCCAATAAATATCTTCAACAAAATTGTAGAAGAAAACTTTCCTAACCTAGAGAAAGAGATGCCCATGAACATACAAGAAGCTTTCAGAGTTCCAAACAGACTGGACCAAAATAGAAAACCCTCCTGGCATATAATAATCAAAACACCAAATTCACTAAACAAAGAAAATATTAAAAGCAATAAGGAAAAAAGGGCAAGTAACTTATAAAGGCAGAGCTATCAGAATTACACCAGACTTCTCACCAGAGACAATAAAAGCTAGAAGATCCTGGGCAGACCTCATATAGACCCTAAGAGAACACAAATGCCAACCCAGGCTACTATACCCAGCAAAACGCTCAATCATCATAGATGGAGAAACCAAGATATTCCATGATAAAACCAAATTTACCCAATATCTGTCCACAAATCCAGCCCTACAAAGGATAATTGATGGAAAATGCCAACACTAGGAGGGAAACTACACCTTAGAAAAAGCAAGAAAGTAATCTTCTTCCAACAAACCCAAAAGAAGATACCCATGGAAACATAAAAATAACATCAAAAATAACAGGAAGCAGCAATCACTATTCCCTAATATCTCTTAACAACAATGGACTCAACTCCCCAATAAAAAGACATAGACTAAGGAAATATTTCTCATTTCAGTCTTCAATTTTATCAGGAAATGTTTGCAATTCCCCCTTTAATTAATTTAGTAATTTCTTTTATGTCTACCATTTTATCTGCATTATTTTTCATGATAATCTTCAATTTTAATGTCTTTCTATATACTTCCTCTATTTTATCAGAAATGTTTTCAATGTAAATCTTTGATTTTACCACAAATGTTTCTAATTCCACCTTCAATTAATTTAGAAAGAGTTTTTACATCAACCATTCTTTATGTAAAATTTTCCATGAAATAGTCAATTTTAATGTGTTTGTCTATCTATTTCTTGAATTTTACCAGAAATTTTTTCCATGTAAATCTTCAATGTTATCTGGAAATGTTTATAATTCCATCTTTAATCAATTTAGAATTATCTTTATGCCTATCATTTTATCTATATAATTTCCATGATAATCTTTAATTTTAACATGTTTTTCTATATATTTCTACAATTTTATCAGAAATATTTTCCATGTAAATCTTCAAGTTTGTCAGAAAATGTTTATAATTCCACTTTTAATCAACTTAGGAATACCTTTATGCCTACCATTATTATATCTATATAAAATTTTCCATGATAATTGTTTTGCTACAAATTTTATCAGAAATATTTTCCACGTAAATCTTCAATTCTATCATAAAATGTTTCTATCCCATATTTCAATTAATTTAGCAATGTTTTACATGTGTTCCACTTTACTCCTTAATTTTCCATGAAAATTGTCAATTTTAAGGTGTTTATCTGAAACATTTTCCATGTAAATCTTTAATTTTATCATAAAGTGTTTTTACTTCCCTTTTCAATAAATAAAAAATTAAAACAAAACAAAAACAAAAATACAAACAAGACCCTGATGCACAGGATAATTTTGGTTAGTTTTGAAAATAAAACTGTCCTATAGTGTTGGACTTTCACATTTAATCTGAGAAGAAATGAAAAGAACAGCAGAAGGTACAAAATGAAGTTATCAGTCTGATTCACTCGGGTCCTGGCTGTGTGAGAGATGGCACTGTGGAGGAAAGGGGTGTCAAAATCATCTTACCTAGGCTTTCCTATCTTGTTTTTTGTTCCAAAATAGAGAGAGGGAGTCTTGATGTTTACTAAGCCATTTTAAATCTCTATCCTTAGCAGGGTCTATAAACCCTTGCCACTTAAGTTGGAAGCAGAAGAATTAGGAGTTCAAGAGTGAGTTGAAAGCTCAACTGGGCCACTCATCAAGATACTGTATCAAAACAAAACAAAACAAAACAAAGCAAAATCTTTTAAAAGATTATCTTTATGCCTAGGAGGAAAACTACACCCTAGAAAAAGCAAGGAAGTAATCTTCTTCCAACAAACCCAAAAGAAGATACCCACATAAACATAAAAATAACATCAAAAATAACAGGATGTGTGTGTATGTGGCAGAGACTAGCAGGACAGCATTTGCCCAGCAAGTGTAAGGACCTGTGGAGGGTTCTAAGGAGGGTCCTAGGAGGCACGGTGGAGGTCTTTCAGTTTCAGGAAGGGAGACCTAGTGCCACATGGTAGATGCGGAGTTCATACTACATGCTTGTAGCAACTGTTTCAGATTCCTGGGGAGCAGGGGAAAGGTGTGCTGGAAAAAGGGAGGAGGGGCCTATTTATTAATGTGTATCCATCTTGGGGGGGGGATAAGGGCGTGGGGGGGGGTTCCATCAGTATCCCAGGATAGGTTGGAGTCTGTTAGCTGAGAACTGCATAGAGAGTCCAGCTGTGAGGGAAGGGGAAAAGGCAGATGCGGGCAGACAGGACCTCAGCGGGGTCTGGTAACATTTCTAGCCCCTTATATTCTATTAAAAAGAGTGAGAGGTGACTTTGTCGGTTTCTCCTCCTGAAATTTTGGTGCAGTGGAGTCAGGAGGCCTTCAAATCCTGGAGTGCCTGGACCCGTGTCTGTACTCACATACTAGAAGGATGCTGTCTGCAGTCATCTGTGTGCCAATCTGGTGTTCTAGGACTGAGTTAGTGGATGGGTTTGGTTACAGGAAGGCCCGCAGCTAGACTTAAAATGGTTGTTAAAGGAATACCGTAAGGTGTGTCAAGAGGCCCAGGGAGAGTTTTGAAATCGCTTTACGTTGGATTTGTTGAGAAGAGGGTGGGGTTAATAAAAGAGTTCATGAAAACACAGGAGCTGTCAGAGGAGGCTGTGGGGAACATTACAGAATCAAGGCAGGGTTTGTAGTGGTCCCGGTCAGTGTCCTTATGATAACTGCGGTAAGTGGCTTTTGCGTTTGGTCACAGAGTGTCAGTCCTAGCTGGCCACACTCTTTCTTTCGCTAGAGCTGGAGCAGCAGAAGTACAGCTCGTAGATGTTTTACAGTGCAGACGCAGCTTCCCCTGGTACCTTTAGCTGAGAGCTCCCCTGCGGGCTGAGTCTCGCTTTTCATAAACGTGGCAAAGACCCGTCCCGCAAAGCCATGGATCTGATAAAGAAGAGGCTAGGTGGGCGGAAAAGCAGACCCTCAGGAGGGGGAAATGATTATGAACATTAACTATTAGCGGAGGAATTCCTGAATCAGGGTAGTCGATTAGCCGTCTCACTCTGTCTTGCTTTGTTTTTAATCCTCTGGTGTGACATTACGTTTATATGTGACACGTGATGGGAGAGTTAAAATTAAAATCAAGAACATAGTGTGCCTCGATGAAGTAAAGGTAGCAGTAAGGGGAATGGGGAGTAGAAGCAACCAGAATTCACATTTTTAAATTTAATTAATTTTCCTCCAAAGCTCATATTTTAAATACTATGCTGACTATATGCTTCCCCCATATCTACTGTATTTGCACTTTATAAAATATTACATTTTAAAATTAGAGTATTTAAAGGACTCTATCATCTTCTAATTTTAGTTTTTCTTCTGGACAGCTTAGTCTTGTAGCTATAATGTCATGTGAAGTGTCTAGCTTGAATTCTTAAAAAAGATTAATCTTTAACATATAAATTATTATAGTTTATGTGTGGGCACTAATTTAATCGGTTCTATTATCTTGACATTATTCTGGACTTTAGTCTGGGGAAGAAATCACACAACAGAGTATTTCTTTATATTTATTTCCAACAGAATTCTCTCTCTCATGTACCAAAAATATTAATAATAGCGATAGGAACAAAGGGGAAAGGTATTAGAAATCAGAATTTTATAGCCTTGTAGGAATAAGTGCATATTATTATTTTGTTTTATTTATACATTTTATTTTTATTTTAGTCAGAAAAGGAAACAAAACACTAAAGTCAGTGTGATACCATCCATCTCCTTTAAAAATTTTAAGCAAAATATGAATAACATATACTTAACAGTTTAATCCCAGCTAGTTGTACTATAGGACACTTTATAGTCTCACTCAGTCAAGAAACATCAGCTTGTAGAGACTAAAACAACACCAACATGATTATTAGAATTTGGCCAGGTGATGGTAGCACACACCTTTAATCCCAGCACTCAGGAGGCAGAGGCAGGGGGATCTCTGTGAGTCTGAGGCCAGCCCAGTTTATAGAGGGAGTTCCAGGACAGTCAGGACTACTGGACAACTCTATCTCAAAAAGACCAAACCAAACCAAACCAAACCAACCAACCAACCAAACAACCAAACAAAGGATAAGAAGAGTTAATTCAAAACATTAGTATCTCTAACTACAGAAGATGGAGTTAGAGCTAAAGTTTGTTAGGTATCTGAATGTGTTATTTAACCTTTTAAAGCACTTAATTTGCTTTATATTGACATTTTAATAATAATAAAGCCACTATAATCCAATTGGTTAAACACAGTTATTTGTTTATTTTTATTTTATTATTATTGTTGTTGTTGTTTTTTGTTACTTTCCCTTACTAGGAAAAAGCTTGGTTTTGTCTCTAATTAAGAGTTTGGGTTTAACTTAGCTATAGACATCTCCCAAATGGAGTGTATGTTTTTAAAAATTAAAAAAAAAAAAAGCCAGAGCATTTTTATTAACTTAGAACTAGATACCTTCTATCAAAATTATACCAAATGACAAGAAATTTTCCTTTATAAAAATAGTAAAACAACATGAATCTTTTTAAACATGTAAATATAAACTTTACTCAGCAATAATAGGGTCCTGGTGAGCAGTTACAGAGTCTACCTCATCTACTAATCCTGCCATCTCAAAGCAGTCATGGTTAGCATCAAGTCTTCATGAAGGATAACCCAGAGAAAGTATGTGTTAAATATCACAGGATTTAAGGATGTCACAGTGCAGTCCTTTCTCTTTGGGCTGGGAAGGTCTTTCTCCTACTTGTTGAAATCATCTGATTGTGTGCATTTCCCAGAGCTTGCTGGGGGAAAAACTCAAACATTGTTGGAAATGGTTGTTTACTTCATTATCAATCTAGGATACTGAAGATGATGGGCATGTTAGAATTCTGTTTAACAGGTAAATTTATAAACAGACTTAAGTGTTTGTCCAGCAAAGTGAGTTTCGTGATTCCTGCTCCGCAGGAATTTCTACAGCAGGACTAACTGTAATGGAACCTTTCCTGCTGTTAGCACAGTGTGTCAGGCTGACTGCTGATCTTCCCCTCTCCACCTGCTCTCCAATCTCGACCCCTCAGGCTCATCCTCAGCTCTGAAGTGGAACACCTCCTGTAGTCTTGCTTTCCTCTCTGATGCCATCCCGGACTCATCCCGGTATCCCAGCCTCCAACGCCAGCAGGCACACAGTGGAAACACAGCAGCTGAGCAGGTCTGAGAAACAGGTCCATGGAAAAATTTCTACCAGGTAGCATCACGGTCTCCTAAAGTCCAGGGAGGAAGGAGAAACCAAAGTACAAACACCCACCCAACAGACACAAAACCAGATATCAGAGCCTAAACGTATCATCACTGCAATATCAGACGCCTAGACTCCAGGATAGAGATACAATCACTAACAACCAGGACAATAAGTCTCCACTTGATCTCAGCAACCCTACCATGGCAGGCTCTAAGTATTCCAAGATCAATGAAGCCCAGAAAAAAGACCTTAAAGCAGCCTTTATGAACATGATAGAGGTCCTTAAAGAGGAAATGAAGAAATCTCTTACAGAAATCCAGAAAAACTTAACCAAACTATAAAGAATTGGATTTAAACTGGTCAAGACCTGAAAATAGAAGTAGATCATAGATTGGCGTTGGGCAACTCAAAGCCCTGTCTCTTGGCCTGGGAGGGCCAAGATGGTCAGCCCTCCAGCTCTCCAGCACTGCTCTGGCTAGATCACCAAATGCCACAGCCCAAATGGGGCAGGGTCAGCTTTTCTGCTCATGTCCTTGGGGCCAGCTCATCTGTGCCTTTGTCACCAGGGCCAGCTCTACCATGCTGGCAGGTGAGGTGCAGTGTCATCTCTCCTGAGCACTGCAGCCCATGAAGAGCAGGACCAGCTCACCTGCCAGTCACAGTCAGATAAGAGGAGGGAAGGGCATCTCTCCTTCACCCAAGACACCCCATAGCAGACTAGGGTCAGGACCAACTGTCTCATGATCAGGCCCTTGGGGACAGCTCTCTGACCGTCAGGGTCAGCTGTGCTGCCCAGGCAAAGGGGCAGAGGAAGATCTCTTGATGTGGTGGCCAGCAAGGGGTAGGGCCAACTCAGCTCAGTGCTTTAGCCAGCCGTGCAGTCCACACCCGGGTTCTGCATAGGCTTTGATGGTAACATAAGCCCTGGCTTCCATAAGACCATGGACCCAGACATGTCCCGCCGCCAACCAGCAGCAGCATTGGCCTGGATTTCCCCATGGCCTCATGCAGGGGCGCAGACCACTCAGATCAGGTTGTGCCTTCCCCTGAACCCCCAGGTACCACAGCCCTCAGATATCCATGTGGTCTCTGGTGACAGCCCAGACCACAAGCACAAGAACATCTGTTTGGCCTTTGATGGTAACTTGGGCCACAGACCCCGGACACAGCACGATCACCGACACACATGTAGCCTTTGGTGGTTGCCCAGGGTCAGGACCTCACCGTGACTCCCTCATATCCACCTGTCCCTCACTGCCGTCCAGTCTCCAGTTCCACCGTTCTCCACAGTGGATGAACGCCTCAGCTTCACTTGTATCTTTCCACCACATACTCTCCATCTCTCCACTATGCCGAGCTCCCATGGCACCCGTGGCACCCGTGGCACCTGTGGCATCCGTGGCAGATGCTTGGGTGTCTTTGTTTCTGCGGCCCCAAGCCAACTAGGCTGGAGTGAGTACTTAGGTCAAATTGTAAATTTTAAGTAGTGTCTGTATGTCTTGAGCAGGTATAGATTTTAGCAATTAAATCAAATCACCTTAAAGTATACAGGAGGGAGTTTCAGCACGCAGGAAAATAAAAAGTGACCATAGAGCAAAATATTTAGTTTTTTGTTTTTGTTTTTGTTTTTGTTTTTAGGATACAGAGTATCACTTAAGGTTTTATAACCTTATGGCATTTGTGAGCACAAATAAGACTTGAAGCAAATATCAAGTGACAACATATGGAAATCAGGGCAAAGGATAGAGAGGTTTTTGAATCTTTCCCTTGAAGTTTTTAGCGTGCATAGAGGAGTCCAGTCATTGGTGTGGACTGAGCTTGTGCCTCCTGCCTGCAGTTCCTGAGGGTGTGGATGGAAAGGGAAAGAAGTGGCTGAAGGCAGTTTTGCTGGCTAGAGCAGGAAACCGGCAGTCTGTGCATGGATTGGTTTTGAGAAATGTAACTCAGAGGTTGATCATGTGGGCTCCAGGGAACTCTTTGTGGGTCCCATTCCAACTTGCAGCAATGGGGTGGGGGGTGCAATGGAATTTTACTGTGGCTACAAGTTAGCAGTGCGGAAAGGGTAGACTCACCATTTCAGAGGGGCTGACATCCTGTTCCTTGCTTTGATCAAAAAGTCAGGCTGGGAAGAGAAGTATTGTTGGGGTTTGTTCAGAGCAGCCCTGGAGGTGAAGCGGGAAGGGGCACCAAGTGTTAACTAACAGGTGTTAGTGGGGTGCAGAGAGAATTTTACAGACACTCTCTCAGAAGGAAGGAGAGTGGCAGCCTGCGGTGTGCACCAAAAGAACAGGAAAGACCAAATAAAGAGAACCCCAGTCCAGAGAGCCAGATAACCCTATTAAAAATGGGGTACAGAGCTAAAGAAAGAATTTGCACCTGAAGAATTTCAAATGACTGAGAAGTACCTTAAGAATTGTTCAGCATCATTAATCATTAGGGAAATGCAAATCAAAACAACCCTGAGATTTCACCTCACACCAGTCAAAATGGCTAAGATTAGAAACTCAGGAGACAGCAGGTGTTGGTGAGGATGTGGAGAAAGAGGAACACTCCTCCACCGCTGGTAGGATTGCAAGCTGGTACAACCACTCTGGAAATCAGTCTGTCGGTTCCTCAGAAAACCAGGCATGACACTTCCGGAGGACCCTGCTTTACCACTCCTGAGCATATACCCAGAGGATTCCCCAGCAGTTAATAAGGATATGTGCTCCACTATGTTCATAGCAGCCCTATTTATAATAGCCAGAAGCTGGAAAGAACCCAGATGTCCCTCAATGGAGGAATAGATACAGAAAATGTGGTATATTTACACAATGGAATACTACTCAGCAATTAAAAACAATGAATTCATGAAATTCTTAGGCAAATGATTGGAACTGGAAAATATCATCCTAAGTGAGGTAACCCATTCACAAAAGAACACACAAGGAATATAGTCACTGATAAGTGGATATTAGCCCAGAAGCTCTGAATACCCAAGACACAATTAATTAACATATCAAATCGTTTTTCAAAAAGAAGGAAGGAGAGGGCCGTGTTCCTGGAAAGGCTTGGTGCAGCAATGTAGGGGATTGCCAGGACAGAGAAGTGGGAGGGGCTGATTGGGGAACTGGCAGAGGGAAGAGGGCTTATGGGACTTATGGGAAGGGGAGAACCAGGAAAGGGAAAATCATTTGGAATGTAAACAAAGAATATAGAAAATAAATTTTAAAAAAGAAATTCTTTGTTTAGCTTTGTACCCCATTTTTTAATATGGTTATAAAAAAAGAGAGAGAACCGGAGGGCAGCTGCGTGTTCTCACTAATCTCTTGCCCAATCAGAGGAAGGAGTCTGGCTAGAAAGATGACAGCCTGTTCTCTTCCTGCAGAGAAGAGTCAGCTGTGACCCAGCCAAAGGAAGAAGCTTTCCGAGGAGTAGATTTTTAGTAACAGGATTTGGAAAGCAGTGTATGATTGGCAGAGATTAAGGCAAATTTTACGGTAAGAAAAGTTTCTGATAATAGAAAACTCTAGCCTCTTTGGCTAGTGACCTCAGTCAAAGAAATGTGGAGATCAAAGGTTAGTCATTGTGAAGCTTGGTGAGTTAATCAGGTCTGTTGGACAGAGACAGGGAAAACAATCTTCCTTGGAATGATCTAGTCTGTCTTATGTAGGGTTTTCATTGCTGAGTCTCTCGTGGAGGGAAGTCAGGGCAGGAACCTGGAGGCAGGAACTGGTGAAGAAGTCACGGAGGACCACTACTTCCTACTAACCTGCTCCCCAAGGGTAGCTTGTTCAATCTGCCATCTTATATACCCTAGGATGACCTGCCTATCGGTGGCACTGCCCATAACGAGCAGAACCCTCCCATACCAGTCATAAAAATGACTCACAAGATTCCCCATAGGCCAACCAAGTGGAGGCATTTTCTCAATTAAAATTTTCTTTCCCAAGTGACTCTAGCTTGTGTCAAGTAGGCACAAAACTAGCCAGCATTCTACCCTCCGAGAAGTAGGACCAGTATTGCAAATGATAAACTGAGAAAGAATAAGTGCCCTTAGATGGTCCAGGGTAGTGGGCTCTGACTTACAGTCAGGGAAAACCTAGGCATGGAACTAGGGTTTTCGATAAAAAGCCAACAGGCTTGGAAAAACATCAGTGGATAGGACTCCTGGAAAAATAACAAAAAAATTCACCAGCAACAAACAAACACCAGCATTGATTGTGGAGAAGGGGCAACAATTGTAGAGAAAGATCCAAAGGGCAATGCGTTTCTGAGGTGCTCCCTCCTGGATTCTGACTCCATTAGAAAAGGTTTGGGAACACTGAAGTAAATGGTTGTTTTGGAAGGAGATTTGTTAAAAGGGTTATTAACAGCATAGAAGAACAGCATGGTGGGAGTTCTGAAGAGAACTCAGGCCCATGAGGCAGACTGGGAGTTACTTATATATGCTTGAAAGGAAAGTACCCCATATGGTTAATGAATGATTTGTAGTACATGCTTGTAGTCAGGCAGGTGGAAGGGGTGCTTTTTCTTATAGGAATGTGTGGCCTTGATGATGACAGGGGAAATGTGTATCCGCCATACAGGAGGTGTGTGTCTCTGGAAGCCCCTAATAGTGGGAAGTCTGGTGGCCTGGGAGCTGTAGCCTGAGCACTGTTTGCTGTACGTCCTAATAGTCTCTGTCTCCATTACTGCAGTAAAAATGCTCAGCATGGTAGCACACACATCTATAATCTCAGCATTCAAGAGGTAGAAGCAAGAGAATTAGTAGGGGAAGGTCTCAGCTGCATAGTGAATTAGAAGCCAGCCTTAGGTAAGTGACATCTTGTCCTGAAAGAAAAACAGTGGGAAAGGGAGGAGGAGAAAAAAGAAAAAGAAGAGGAGAAAGAGGAGGAGGTGAGAAGAGAGAGGAGGAGGAAGAAGAGGAGGAGAGTTAGACTGAGAAGGAGGAAGAAGCAAAAAGAGAGAAGGAAGAGGAAGAAGAAGAAGAAAAAGAAGCAGAAACAGAAGCAGAAGAAGAAGGAGGAGGAGGAGGGAGGAGGAGGGGGAAGAGAAGGAGGAAGAAGAAGAAGAAGAAGAAGAAGAAGAAGAAGAAGAAGAAGAAGAAGAAGAAGAAGAAGAAGAAGAAGAAGAAGAAGAAGAAGAAGAAGAAGGGAGTATCTACTGGATGCTCATGGGCATTTGAAGCCACCTTTATTTGGAAAGATGAAGCTTTCCCAGGTGTCTCCTTTAAGAACATAGGCCATTGTATAGAATGCTTTGAAATATCGCATGACATCTGGGAAGGCCTAAAGCCAAGTAAGAAACTTGGGTCAGTCTCAACTGGCACCATTTGTTGGGACCTCATAACATTGCAAAGCTCTGTAAGGAAAAGGACACTGTCAATAGGACAAAACAGCAACCAACAGACTAGGAAAAGGTCTTTACTAATCCTACATCTGACAGAGGGTTAATATTCAAGATATAAAAAGAACTCAAGAAGGCACACTCCAGAGAACCAAATAACCCTATTAAAAATGGGGTACAGAGCTAAACAAAGAATTCTCAACTGAGGAATACCAGATAGCTGAGAAACACCTAAAAAAATGTTCAACATCCTTAATCATCAGGGAAATGCAAATCAAAACAACACTGAGTTTCTACCTCACACCAGTCAGAATGGCCAAGATCAAAATCTCAGGTTACAGCAAAAGCTAGAGAGGATATGGAAAAAGAGGAACACTCCTCCATTACTGGAGGGATTGCAAGCTGGTAAAACCACTGTGGAAATCAGTTTGGCGGTTCCTCAGGAAACTGGACATAGCACTACCTGAGGACCCAGCTATACCACGCCTGGGCATATACCCAGAAGATGTTCCAACATGTAATAAGGACACACACTCCACTATGTTTATAGCAGCCTTATTTATAATAGCCAGAAGCTGGAAAGAACACAGATGCCCCTCAACAGAAGAATGGATACAGAAAATGTGGTACATTTACACCAAGCAGTACTACTTAGCTATTAAAAACAATGAATTCATGAAATTCTTAGGCAAATGGATGGAGCTAGGAATTATCATCCTGAGTGAGGTAACCTAATCACAAAAGAACACACAAGGTATGCAATTGCTGATAAGGGGATATTAGCCCAAAAGCTTGGAATACCCAAGATACAATTCACAAACCACATGAACCTCAAGACGAAGGAAGACCAATGTGTAAATACTTTGATCCTATTGGAAAGGGGGTCAAAACACCCATGGCTCAAAGCCAGCCAATAGAATGAAGATAGGGTCCCCAATGGAGTAGCTAAAGAGAGACCCAAAGACCCATTAGAGTTTGCAGCTCTGCAGGAGGAACAATAATATGAACCAACCAGTACCCCCAGAGCTCCCTGGGACTAAACCACCAACCAAAGAGTACACATGGAGGGTCCCACGGCTCAAGCTACATATGTAGCAGAAGATGATCATCTCAGACATCAATGAGAGGAGAAGCCATTGATCCTATGAAGTCTCAATTCCCCAGAAGAGGGGAATGCAAGTCAGGAAATTGGGGGGAAGGGGAGCGGGGAGGGGGGTGGGATAGGAGGTTTTCAGTGGGGTAACATGGAAAGGGGTTAACATTCAAAATATAAATAAAGTAAATATCTAATTTTAAAAACAGAACTAACTGCCAGGAGTGTGTTTTCTCCCCACAAAACATGTTTAGCTTAATCTTATAGTTCATGTTTTAATGTTAAATGACAGGTGAGTGGCCATTTGAAGACATTTAGTGGGTAGCATACATCATGGTTACTTGTCAACTTGACTCAGGCTACAGTTATGTGGGAAGAGAAACTGCAGTTGAGAAAGGGTCTCCATCAAATTGCTGGTAGGCAAGAGTTTAAGGCATTCTCTTGATTAATGATTGGTGTGGGAGGGCTCAGGCCACTGTAGTAGGTGCCACCCTTAGGTAGGTAGGTGATTCATGGTTGTATAAGTAGGCTGAGCAGGTCATGTGGGGCAAGCCAGTAAGAAGAGCTTCTCCAGGGTCTCTGGGTCAGTTCTTGTCTTGAGTTCTACCCTGACTGCCCTTCTTGATGGACAATAAGCCATAAGACTTTTTATCATGATGTCTAGCATAGAAACCAAAGGACAACTGCATGCTTCATTCAAGATGATGAACAATTTCAATACAAAGTCTTACTGCTCTGTGTTATCATAACAAATGTGAGATATTCAGGGGCTTTTGGAAGAAGAGATTCAAAGAAAACAGCAGAGTTCTAAGAGGCAGGATCAAAACAGAGAACTTCCTTAATGAATCAGTTATTGTGGGGCAAGAGAGAAGGGCCAAAATTAAGTCTTCACTTCATAAAAAAGGACTTTGAGAAAATGAAACACAAATGAGGAAGGGAAATCAGGAAGTGGGAGCTAGGGGAGTATTTCTACATGTTTAAAACATTGTTCACTTAATGTTTTTCTGGAAAGAAATGGCTACCCACTGTTGAATTGGTCTAGTTTAATGCTGATCTCAAAATATACGTTTATTACGCAAGCTTTCTTAAAGGCTCACAATTCCCAAGAGAAAATGAGCCAACATTTAATTTTAATTTTTTAAAATATTTATTTATTTATTTATTTATTTATTTATTTATTTATTACTTTTTGAGTATCTCTCTGTGGCCATGTTACTTATTCTGATTTTTTTCCATGAGAAACAGAGCAAATGCAAGTGAAAAATCAAACAGGGCTAGAGGAAGGAGTCAACTTTTAAAAAGTTTTAGTGAGTTTGTTTGGGTTTGTATAGAGCATAATTTACATCATCTATTTTAACTGTATTAACTCAGATGATAGGAAAATCACCAGTCTCCCACCTCTTAAAACAGTAAAAGAACAATAATTTCTCCTCCTCCTCCTCTTCCTCCTCCTCCTTCTCCTTCTCCTTCTCCTCTTCCTCCTCCTTCTCCTCCTCCCCCCTCTTTCTCCTTCTCCTCCTCCTTCTTCATCATCATTCTCCTCTTCCTCTTTTTCCTTTCTCCTCTGCTTCTTTCTCTTCTTTCTTCTCTTCTTCCTCCTCTTCCTTCACCTTCTTTTCTTCTCCTTCCTCCTCCTTTCCCTCCTCCTCTTCCTTCCTCCTTCCTCCTTGATTTATTTTTATTTATGTGTGTGAAAGCCAGCAGAGAGTTTTCTGATTGTGAGCACCTTGTGTGCCTGCTATCAACTAAACTCATTCCCTGGAAAAGCATCACACACTCTGAGTTGCTGAGCCACCCCTAGCCCATCTCCTTACAGAAGCCTTTACAAATCAAAAAACTAGAGCGAGCCCTCTTGTCCACAGCAGCCTACTTAAAGCACCTAGTTCTCTTTGCATAGAGACAGCTGGTTCTAGGGATAGGGAGGAGGATCTTTTGATCTTTTGAATATCCCTTTGCTAAAGTAAGCAGGGAACTCTCTGTGTGGTTGCATGTGTCCAAAGTTCTTTCAGTCAATTTTAGGGTGAAATAAAATTTCCTGTCTTTGTGGGAGAGTGGTGATCAGCCTCACTGGAGGTGAGGGCGACAGAGATCTGTTTGGTAGACAGTTACTATAAGGGGTGTGTGGCAGTTTCTGCCTGGTGGACTGTTATTCAGTGTGTGTATATATAAAGGAGTGAAGGTCAATGTCTGGCTGATTGTTAGTGTGTGTGTGTGTGTGTGTGTGTGTGTGTGTGTGTAGCAGTGTGTGTAGCAGTGTGAAGAATTGAAGGAAACTGAATGGTGTGTATGACAGTGGTCTGCCTAGCAGACTGTTAACTGTGTGGAGGACAGTGGTCTATCTGGTGGGCTGTTACTCACTGTGTATAAAATGGAGGACAGTGGTTAATCTGGTGGACTGTCACTGGCATATATGGCAGACAGTGGTCAGTCTGCTAGACTATTGCTCATTGTGTATAAATGGAAGTCTGTCTGGTAGATAGTACTGTATGTATATGGTAGGAAGTGGTTTGTCTGGTGGACTGTTATTGGGGTTTACACTTAACCAGCATGTGGTTCGCTTGGACTTTTTTAAGTTTCAAGGTGAGCATGGTGATAACATGTGGCTCTTATGATCTGTATGTGATTAGTAAAACTCTTATATGACCTCAATCATGACTGGCACTGTTGATGCCACTACACACATTATCCTAAACAGTGTAGGGACTCCAGACAAAGAAACTTGCAAATTCTAATTGTATTCTGGAAAGATGAAGGTGATCTTCCTTGAGATGTCTAATTCGATGAAGTATTTAACTTTGCTTCAGTGTAGATTATTCTACTTGCCAATGGGCTTCTGAAGTTGGACAAAATTAAACACAGTCATAGTTAAGGACTCTTGGACCGGTCCATCTGCCAGGCTCAACTCCGCCAAACAATCCCTTTCCAACAAGGCCAAACTCTCTAAATCAGGCTTCTCTCTGGCAAAATAGGACTCACCAGGTAGGTATCTGCCTTAACTGGGGTTTTTATTGCTATAATAAAACATCCTAACCGAAAGCAATTTGGAGAGGAAAGGATTTATTTCAGCTTACAGCTGTAGTCTGTCATAGATGAAAGTCAAGGCAGATACTTGAGCAGAAGCCACAGAGGGCCTCTACACACTGGCTTGGGCCTCGTGGTTTCCTCAGTCTGCTTCCCTGTACAGCTCAGGGTCATGTGGTGAGGCCATCAGTAGCTGAGCCCTCCCACATCAAGCATTAATCAAGAAAACACTCAACAAACTTGTCTGTAGGCCAGTCTTGTGGAGGCATTTTCTCAGTTAAGATTCCCTCTTCCTAGATATGTCTGGGTTTGTGTCAAATTGGCAAAAGTAACAGGGTAGTATCTAAATGTAGTCTTCTTTAAGCCCAACGGATCCTGGGCATCATTCTAATTATATAAAATCTGTTTCCCACCCACTGGCTCTGGTCTGTGCAGTGGGTTATAGTAAGCCTGGTTATTTCTTAAGTATGTTCTTTAGGAAACACACTTCACTGTCTGCATTACAAGGCCCCTGGATGAATGGATGTGAGTCTGTGTGATTTCTCTTCTAATCAAAGGTGAAGGCCTGAAAGTTGGTGCCTTTTAGGTTCAGGATGATGTCTAGCCAGCTTCAAACAAGGTAGGAAAGAAATAATGATAAAGGATGAAAAACTATAGATAGGCAGGAAGGGACCATATTGTCTAGAGGAGCAATTCTCCCCATGGGTTTGTAACCCCTTTGGGAGTTGAATGACCCATTCACAGGGTCACCTAAGACCATTGGAAAACACAGATATTCACGTTATATTTATATTACTTATATTTGCATTGCAATTCATAATGGTAGCAAAATTACAGTTATGAAGTAGCAATGAAAATAATTTTATGGTCAGGGTCACCATGTGAGGAGCTGTATTGAGGAGCTGAGCATTAGGAAATTAGTCACTAGCATAGAGCTATGCAGGTCACTAGAGAGCTGGCCTTTCACTGAAGCAGTTGAAATTATTTAGGTGTTTAATTATCAAATGGTACCTTATGTGCTCATTGCATTATCAAAGTCTTACCCTTGTTAGACGCACTCTAAGCATTTATTAACATGTAACAGTTACATTAACCATAGGGGAGGTTTAATTATTACTTTTGATTTTCTAGCTAGGGCTTAGGATGGTAAGGAAGTTCTCAAGATCACCTAGCTGGAAATCATAGCAAGCAAGATACCACTGTGCTGCAGGACCTCAGCAGCCTCTTTGTCTCCATCGCTTCACTGTGGGCTTGTTTACCTTACAGTTCTTTCTGATGGCTGTGCTTACTGGAAGACGATGCTAGCCATGCTGCCTCTGCACAGCAGAAGCTGTGCCTATCAAAGCAGTACAGATGGGGTTGGCCTCAAAAATGAACAGAACATGAGCATCTTCTCACCTGGACCCTCTCAGTCCGTCACCAAGGCATTGGTATGAGTATGCATGTACCCAAGTTCATCTTCTTCATGCCTCATTCCTTCTTCCTTCCCTCTGGCCACAGGAAATCATTGCTTTGTGTCCTGCAGATATAATTCCTCCTTCGGCCCAGATGTGCCTTTGAGCTGCATCCCTTACTGTGGAGTAATAGGACCACATAAGCTGTGGCTAATGATACTAATGTCTTAGGACTCACAGGCACTGGCACAGACTCATGTTTACCATGGAAAGAGGTCACCAGAGGGGAGGGAACTCCATTTTCTGGTTCTGAAGGACCCATGCTTCATTCACAAAGTTGAAAGAACCACTCCTAAATTCAAAAGAATACGACTGCCACAGAGTAGACAAACGGCTTGAGACCACATATGGACTTGGCCAGGGATAGCAATATCAAATTTCCCTCTGGCCCCAGCTTATGGTGACCATTGCTGCTGTGTGGCTCCCAGGAATTGCCACAGGAGGCTATTTCATCATTTCTTTCAAGACACTGAGAGTAAAAATTATGGCTGCTTATTGCCTCCTCGCCACTTATGAGACCCAAGCCTCCTTCTGGGAAGAGCAGCGTCACACAGTGCCCACTGTCTTCCTGCTAATTGCTTTGTTCCCCAAGGGTCCAAGTGGGAAAGCGCCTTAATGAGTTTTGACTTCCCAGAAAAGGAACAAAAACAAAATATCTATTGTTTGTAAGACAACCAGGATGCTCTCCACAACTAAGGACCTTGCAGTCATCCAGAACTGAGCATCCCGGCCAGTGAGAGGAAGGCTCCCCAACACCAGGGACGTATTTCAAAATGGAAAGAAGTTACAGCATTGTTATGTACATGACAATCAATTCAGCAAAGATTATTAAGTGTGTTCAAGGGGCCTGTGATATCTCAGGAGGGAAGGCTGTATCTGCGTCTGACAAGCTATACGCTATTATGGGCTTGTACCAAAGGAAGCACATATGATATAAAAATAGGCAGAAACTGAAAGTTGTAAGTGTTCTGCATAGAAGGAGGAGGGAGCTGGGTGAGAAGGGCAGGCAGTGGTCCAGAAAACATCGGGCTGAGTCAAGCAAGCAAGCATGGGCGTCTGAGGACTGGGCAGTGTTGGCCATCAAAGACACAAAGGACTGGTACATCGCAGCTAAGGAGGCACACAGGAAAAGCAGACAGTATCAGATGAGCGCAGTGTTACAGAAAGCTCTCACTGTAGAGATTTCAAATGATCAAAAAAGTTACAGGAGTATCAAGTGGAGCTTCTGAGTTACCAGCTGCTTAGTTTTCTCCTACTGTGTTGCCCCTGGTCTCTTCATGTATTTTATTCTCTCTCCCTCTCTCCCTCTCTCCCTCTCTCCCTCTCTCCCTCTCTCCCTCTCTCCCTCTCTCCCTCTCTCCCTCTCCCCTTCTCTCCCTCTCTCCCTCTCTCCCTCTCCCCTTCTCTCCCTCTCCCCTTCTCTCCCTCTCTCCCTCTCCCCTTCTCTCCCTCTCCCTTTCTCCCTCTTTCCCTTTCTCCCTCTTTCCCTCTCTCCCTCTCTCCCCTCTCTCCCTCTCTCCCTCTCTCCCCTCTCCCCCTTTCCCCCTCTCTCCCTCTCTCCCTCTCTCCCCTCTCTCCCTTTCCCTCCCTCTCCCTCTCTCCCTCTCTCCCTCTCCCCCTCTCTCCCTCTCTCCCCTCTCTCCCTCTCTCCCTCTCTCCCTCTCTCCCCTCTCTCCCTTTCCCCCTCTCTCCCTCTCTCCCTCTCTCCCCTCTCTCCCTCTCTCCCTCTCCCCCCTCTCCCTTTCCCCCTCTCTCCCTCTCTCCCTCTCTCCCTCTTTCCCTCTCTCCCTCTTCCCCTCTCTCCCTCTCTCCCTCTCTCCCTTTCCCCCTCTCTCACTCTCCCCCTCTCTCACTCTCCCCCTCTCCAACTCTCTCCCCTTCTCCTCTCTCCCCCTCTCCCCTTTCCCCTTCTCCTCTCTCCCCCTTCTCCTCTCTCCCTCTTTCCCTCCCTCCCTCTCTCTTTCTCTCCCTCCCTCTCTCTCCTCCTCTCTCTCTCTCTGAAAATAATTGAAAATTAAAGGGATACATATATCTCTTTGATGCCAAATAAGCATACGTTTTTATAACAACAGAGGTGCTCTATTTATTTGAGACAGGGACTTGCTCTGTGCACCAGGCTATATCAAACTCCAAGCTGCCTCTGACTGCCAAGCACTGGGATTAAAGGTATTTTGCCACCATATCTAGGACCTTGAAGACATTCTTATACACTTTGAATAATCTAATAAAATCAAGCATGCAATGTGTTTACATTATTTTATCTGCTATTGGTTTGTAATCTATAGCTCACATTGAAGTTCATCAATACCCTAACACTGTCTTCTATGGTGACTTGAGTTTCCAGGCCTATTAGAATCCAGGATCAGACATTACATATCTTTTAGGCTCTTTCAGTTTAGAATGATTCTTTGCTTTTTCCTTGTCTTTCCTGATCTTGAATTTTTAAAACAGAGAACACAGATCAATTCTTTTGTAGAATGTTTCTAATTTTTGGTTTATCATATTTTACTCGTTGCAATATTCAGATTGTAGGGATTTTGTTTATTTTGCTTTAATTTTTATCATTTTATGTATAGAGGTGTTTTGCCTGCATGCATGTTTGTGCACCATTTACATACCTGATGCACTTGGAAGCTGGAGTTTCTAAAGTTGTTAGCTATCATGTGGGTGTTGGGAATCAAACCCATGTCTTCCAGAAGAGCAGTCATTGCTCTAAACCATTGGGCCATCTCTCCAGTTCCTCTGTGTTTTTTTGTTTGTTTGTTTGTTTGTTTGGTTTTTGTTGTTGTTGTTTTGCTTTGGCAGTATTTACTTCAGCATGTACTATCAAGAAGCACGTGATTTACCTTGTCCCATTGTTGGTGATGTTAGCTGTGATCTGTTGGCTGTGGTCTGTTGGTCTGTAGGTTTCTCTTTTTGTAAGATATCTGTTTTTTTGCACTGTACTGAACATGTAATTTACGGGGCGCTTCTTCATGTAGGTAAATATCCCGGTGTCCATTAGATATTTACTTTTACTCACTTTTAACATGACCGACATGTTTATAAGCCTACTAAGCCTTCTATTCTATTTGGAATTAACTATAAGGAAGAATTTCCTTGTTTTATTTACTGTGATAAGGACCGTGGGGCTGGAGAGTGGGCTCCGTAGTTGACGGTATACACAGGTCTTCTAGAGGACCAGGGTCTGGTTTCCAGCACCCATGCTGGATGGCTCACAACTACTAGGTACTCCAGCTCCAGGCGATCTGATGCCTCTGGTTTCTGAAGGCACCTGTATACACAAGCACATGGTTAGTCGAGCTTTATCCATGCTAAGTACAGAATGGCTTGTCCCAATCTTATGAGTCTTTAATCCGAAGCTCCCATATCACATACAACAGTGATTAAATAAAGTTATAACTTTCTTCCTAGCCTGTCTTTTGCAATATATGCACCAAGGGAAAGGGAGTCACCTCCTTTTCATCCCCATAATATACTTAGAGTGTATTATGACAGAGACAGAGAGGACTGGTGCAGAAACTTTGGAAGGGAAAACCCTGAGTTTAGATTGCAAGTTTTTAATGTTGTTTAACATCCATGGGCTAAAGAACCCAAGAAGTTGGTGTAAAGGAGAGAGAATGACAGGCATGTATGTGATGTTGAAAACCATATCACTGTCCTGACTTCCTTGGAAAATGAACTGTGACCCGGAAGAGTAATTCAAATAAGCCCTTTCCTCCCCAAGTGCTTTGATCATGGTGCTTCATCACAGCGATAGCAGCCCTCGCTAAGGTCTACAAGAACAAAGCAGACCCCCAAAGCCCGCATTCACCCAGTCTGTCCAGCCACAGCAGTAACTCAGCAGCTAGGACAGCACAGAAGGCAAGCAGAACTGAGTCCCACGGCCACCTCTACAACCCTATAGATAACACTGTCGAGATGTAGCTGAGAAGCCTTCCCACAGTGATTCGTGAGCCGGTAACTATGGTTACAATGATTCTCACACCATGCCTCAGAAAACTATGGCTGACAAATGTGGATGGTAAATGATGCCAGCAGAGAGGCGACTCCGTTTACTCACCTATAAAATGGCCCACAATAACAGCACCTTTCCCATGGGGCTGTGTGGAGAGTGAACAAAACGGCACACAGAAGGCTACGAAAGGCACAGATCCTGCAGATTTAAGACCATTTAAAGGCACGTCACTTGCATTGTGCACTAGAAAACCTAACCTTTCAGGGTGAGGTCATATTGCCACGAACAGGTATGGGTTTATAGTGTGAGGTCTAGCTTTATGTTTCACGAGTGTGAGTTGGTAAAGCAATTGACGCAGCATTCCAGGTAGGAACCTGAGAAGAGAGTTTAGCAATGATAAATAAAGAAGCTTTCCATTACTTAGCATTGCTGGCTTGGAAACTCAATTGATAAACCAATAGAGTTAGTCATATGACATGTGGGAGTGGCTAAAACAAACAATATAGAAGTCCTTTGTTTTGCACACTCAATTTGTGAGCATACATATCTCATTTAACATCTGTTTTAGAACTGTAAGTCAGCATGTAAGTAACACCAACAGAAACTTCAGATGTTGTGTAGACACTAAAAGGTTAGACAGAGAGCTGGAAAGAATGCCCAAGGCTTGGGATCGCTGACCACTTCCCCAGAGGACCTGGATTTGCTTCCCAGCATCTGCATGGCAGCTTACGGCAGTCCTTAACTTGAGTTCCAGGGGATCCAGCACCCTCCTTGGGCACTGGACATGCATGCATTGCACAGATATGCATGCAGGTGAAACACCTCCTACAAGCTAAGGTTCAGGGAGAGGCGCTGAAAAAATTTTAAGAGCTAAAGGAAGGAACAGGAGGTCTGCTATGAACTTGTGTATTCCAAATATCACAGGGAAGCCACACCCATGAAATCCCAACAGCATGTCTGCTGAAACAAGATCTGAACAATGACACCCCCAGCTGAGGTGCCAAGGTGGATGGGGAAATCTCTAGGGGCCCCACCTTTAGACACAAAGCTACAAGCAATTAGTAACTGTTAAGAGAGGCAGAATTACTCTTCCCCTAGGGCCGAGTCCCTTAATTCATTATCCAATACCAAATGGTCATCCATAAACATGCACACGCGCACACACACACACACACACACACACACACACACATACACACACACACACACACCACTAAACAGACTCAGCAGACTGCTTTTATGTATTTATTTATTTACTGATTTATTTATGCACATATGTAATAGTAATAATTAACAGAAAGAAGTAATGGATTTGAGAGGAAGGGTGCACATTTAAGGGGTTGGTGGAAGGAGAGGAGAAATTATATTATTATATTTTAGTTTAAAAGTTTTAAAGCCAGGTGCAGCGGCACAAGCCTTTAACCCCAGCACTCAGAAAGCAGAGACAGGTGGATCTTTGTGAGTTCAAGGCCAGCTGAGTCTACAGAGCGAGTTTCAGGACAACCAGGGCTATACACAGAAACCTTGTCTTAGAGAGAGAGGGGGAGAGAGGGAGAGAGAGAGAGAGAGAGAGAGAGAGAGAGAGAGAGAGAGAGAGAGGGAGAGAGGGAGAGAGGGAGAGAGGGAGAGAGAGAGAGAGATCTGGGAAGATGACTCAGCTGGTAAAATCCCTGCCACACTAACATGAATCCTGAGTTTGTGTTCCCACATATGTGATATTATGTTGATATCTACATCTAACCTATGAACTTGCTTCTCTGGCACCAAAGAAAGTATTTTAATACACCCCTCTGATCATTCTTATTTTCTTATGACTTTGACTGACACATATTTGTAAAGTGACAACAGAAACCACAGATACCATAACTGGCGTCTTATTATAAGCTAACCGCCGTGTTAGGTGATTTTTCTTCAAAAACAATTATACTGATCCTCCAGTAAAGTGGAAAACCACTGTCACCTGAAGAAGCCAAGGTTTGGAGCACATGCAGGCTATATACTAAGAAGTGTCAGGGGCCTGCTTTAAACTCAGGTCTACACAGCTCTAGAACCTGTTTCTTCTCAGGACCAGTGCCAGCATCCACCTATAAAATAGTCCTAATGGACTTGGATAATGATTCAGAGGGGACAGTGCTTCCTGTCCAAGTGTGAGGCCCGGAGTTCAGATCCCTGGCACCAGGGGAAAGATGGGTAAGTGCGGTGGTCACCTGTGTTTCCAATAGTTGGAAGTGGGTAGAGGCAAGATATATCCTAAGCAATCTGCGTAGAGAGACGAACAGGTCCCTGACTGTCTTAGTCAGGGTTTCTATTCCTGCACAAACATCATGACCAAGAAGCAAGTAGGGGAGGAAAGGGTTTATTGAGCTTACACTTCCACATTGCAGTTCATCACTAAAGGAAGTCAGGACTGGAACTCAAGCAGGTCAGGAAGCAGGAGCTGATGCAGAGGCCATGGAGGGATGTTTCTTACTTGCTTGCTGGCTTGCTCTCTTATAGAACCCAAGAGCACCAGCCCAAAGGTAGCACCACCCACAAGGGGCCCTCCCCACTTAACCACTAATTGAGAAAATGCCCCACAGCTGGATCTCATGGAGGCACTTCCCCAACTGAAGCTCCTTTCTCTGTGATAACTCCAGCCTGTGTCAAGTTGACACACAAAACCAGCCAGTACACTGACAGACCCTGCTTCAATAAACAAGAAAGCAGTCAAGGAAGACACCTGACATTAACGTGTGCAGCCACACATTGGAACACACAGAGCTACCCATACTCCTGTCACACACGCGTGCAAAGCTAAATGGCCTCAGAGAGCAAGTGGATATTGTTTTCTTAAGTTCTATACATTCTTTTTGTGGCAGATTCGATTCCTGCTTCCTTACAACACTTTGAAATCTTTCAAGAGAGGGGAAAGGTGTCATTTGGTGCAGGCACCATCTCCCCACTGATGCCAGGACTGGAGTCAGGGCACCCCTGGCTCTCACCTGTCCTGGCAGTATTGGGGCTGCCTGCATTGCTTGCTGCATGTTTGCCTCAGGATGGATGCACCATTAAGGCCTCCTTTCTGCTACTGTCCTCCTGGGAGCTCAGAAAGGTCTCTGGGAAATACAAGGCACATGGTTTACAAAGAAAGGGCCACTGTTCTTTTGCCTCTTTGGTAGAAATAGAGTTTATGATGGCAAAATTAAGCCAGACATCCCAGGAGGAAGCCCAACCCTGTCGAGGTGTTTTTTTGTAAATAACGGGGGCTGAGGGCGTGGCTCGGTAGGTAAAGGCACGAGTTGCCAAGCCTGATTACTTGAGTTCCATCCTGGGAATCCACATGGAAGGACAACAGCCACTCACTCGTGCCCTCTGACCTCCATACGTGGGGATACACACACGATGTAAATAGATGTAATAAAGAATCGGATTGTTCTAAAAACATGGAAATACATTAAAACGTTCCTAGGATCAGTTAGAAACACCAGAGATTAGAATTTCATTTCACATCTAGGCAGTCTTGGGGCAGAGAGAAAACTTTGCTCAGTAAGCATAAATTATATATTTTTTTCAAAGATGATAGAGTGTGTACCATGTGACCCTGCTGCATCCTTATCGTCCACCATGGGCAAGCACATGGACTGGGCCTTCCATAAGCTTGTTGAAGTCGGGTCCTTGGGATACATGTTGAGAAAGCCCCTCTATTGGCTTCTTAGGTGGAACGCCTGTCTGTATCTGTGAGGCTTCCCATCCACCACCCCAACCCCCACCCCAACCCCCAGAAAACCCAAAGGACATGTTTCTACTGTGTTCACAAAGCCAAGATCCCTCTATCTTTACAGACCAGCCTCTTGTGGCCTCCTTGGGATTCTCCAAGATGCTTTTGAGGTCCCTGCTGTGTGGTCCTTACAGTCAGAGGCAAGCGTGGGCGAGGTCGTCTCTGGAGGATCTATTGCAAACCATGAAAGGGACATGCAGGTAATTATAGCCCGATCTGCAGGCTAGTCGGCTGGGTTTCTCTCGAGACTCAAAGGCAAATCAGGAAACATTTCCCTGGTTTTCGCTCCTGCAGACGCTTGGGGTTGCTTGTGATTGCGCATTAACTGCTTGCAAGAGAAGGCTGACCTCAAAGGTGGCTGAGGAACAAGGCCTCTCTTGTCTGCTGAGAAGTGCCCTATAGCGTCTGGCTCCTTTATATTGGTACAAGACAGACTGGGACTTTCTGAGAGCGTATTTGTTTATTCACCAGGCTTAGGTGGCTTTCACAGTGCCCATCAAAGGACCCCAGTAGCTGAGAGCCCCAAATACATACAGATTCTTCTAGCCATGACCAGTGAAGCTTTTCCTTCCTCGTCTACCTTGCCTGTGCTCCCTTCCTCTCTTCCTGATGCCATCATCATGATTTCTACCTGTAGAGGCTTCTGTCTCCGCCAGCCACAGAAGTGGCCCAGTGGGTAGGAGGCAAATTCCTCCTCAGATTGTCAGGTTCGGTAACCTGAGCCCTGAGCCATTTTGCTGGCCTAGTCTCACTTCTATTTTTGTTTCCATTGCTGTCTTCTCTCATCTGCAATTTGGCAGGAGTAAGCAGCATGTCTTCCCACAAACCTGGCCTGATTAGTGTGGTGTGTGTATGTGTGTGTATGTGTGTGTCCTGTGTGTAGGGGTCCTAGGTGGGCAGTAATCAATTGGAATATGACTTAAAATTAATACAAACCCAGTTATCAATCTTCAGAGGCACTAGTGGCCAAAGCAGTCCCGGGGGCAGAGGTCTTCTCAGCAGCCTCTTCTCTGGGACTGGCCTTGGTCTTCCCAGTCCACCCAGCAGGATGAGCTTGGAGCACTTGTGCTAACTTTCTGTATCAAGAACCTGTCCTAGTAGCAAGTGACGGGCTCTAGGGTGGACAGCTGAATTCACGAGACTTCTCCTTTGAGGGTTTAGAAGTGGGGTTCTGAGCTGAGCTGATGCCTGGATGTCTTTTCTCAGATTTCTCACCACTAGGGTCCACACTGGCCTTTGTTTACCCCGTCCTCATGTTCCCAGTATCCCCTTGTCCTGCTCTGCTTCTCTCTCTCCAAAACCCTGGTGCTGATTTGTGATGTTTATAGGTCCTCTCTTCTCTTCACACCAGCTCCAGGAAGACAGGCCTCTCCTCTTTATTCCCAGGTACAGCCCGAACACCTAGACTACTACCTGGTGCATTCTATCCAGAAAAGGCCGTGATTAGATAAGGGATTTCAAGTTGTAATATGGCCAGAAAAATACTTTGCCATTCGGAGAAGCAGGAAAGCCAGAGTGTGCAAAGAGAAGGAAGCAGAGGTCTAGCTAGAGTCAAGCAAGCCAGCAAGAGCTCTCTGGGCTCCACCTCAGCTGGGTGCCAAAGCTGATGCTCTGAGCTTGGAGTTCCTAGGTTCTCAGAGTAAGCTGCCTTCATGACTGCTTAGTTATGTGACCAGAAAGCACTAGCTTTCCAAGAGCTTATGTCAATGGAAACAGTTTAATGGCAGCCCAGGAACTAGGAGAGGAAAGGCCAGAGGGTAAGTGAGGAGTCTGGTCCAGCAAGCTTTACCTGTTACCCAAACCCATTTTCCAAAACGGAAAGCTGTGTCTTTTGTGAACACAGCCTTGTTCAATCACCACATCCTGGCCTGCCTGAGGTCTGTCCCTTGTCACCAGTCCTCTACTTCTGCAGGGTGTGGCCTGGCCCTAGTCTGTTCTTGTCACCAGCCCTCAGCTTCTGCAGGGGTAGACTGAGCAGCCCCATTCTCCAGTTCCTGAGCAAGGCTGCAAGCTCCTGTCAACCTTGAGTCTGGCTGGGCTCTTGGCTGAGAGGAAGGCACGGTGCTTGTAGGGATGGGGATGGGAAAGCTGTACCTGTGACTGGAACGGGAGGTGGATTTATAGTTTGTTGAATTGCTTTATAACTTGATATAAAAGTTGCTGATCAAGTAAGGGACACTCATCTCACCTCACCTTGGGTGTCTGATAACGTAGAAAGTAGGGCTGGTGGCACTCAAGGCACAACTGCATGTGCACCAGCTTGTGTCCTGGCTGATAGAGTCCTCTTGGTGAGACTTGGGGTGTGTAGGTCTGCCCCTCAGCCCTTTCAGGCTTTCCTAGAACATATCCTCTCATGCATACTCTCTTCATCATGTATGGGCAGGTGTACAGATTTTCTTCAAAGTCTCTTAGCATCTGGTTAGGACTTTGATGGTGGTAAGAAGGAAGAACCCTGTGAGGTAGAATGTGTATCTGTCAGTCATGAGAGCGGCTGAATTCCAGAGAAAGGAAGAGCTCAGGAAAATATTGTGAGCAGCTGGGGCAAGCAAGCTGAAGACTAGAGAACCCCAGATGACAGTAGGAAGTCAGTCGGTCCAACAGGCCACCGCCCACTGGCAGGCCTCCGGGATGCGTCTCCCAGCTCCTCCAAGGAAATGTGCAGAGAGATGCTGAGGAGAGAAAGCCACTGTGTAGCAGCTTCGTCGGACACGAAGCTTAGCTGCATCGTCTACAAGCACCGAGGCCGTAAAGGGAAAGAATGAGGAAGGCGTGCGCTTGTGTGGCAGATTAGGTCACGTCATATGATTCCTAAAGAAAAAGTCAGGGTGTTCAGACTCCTTTTACCAGCTCTGAAGCAAGGAACAGTTTATCTCCATCCCACTTTGTGTGTGTGTGTGTGGGGGGGGATTAGGTTGTGGTCATACCTGGGCTCTGTACATCAGCCTCACAGAGGGATTCATCTGAAAGTGCTACTCAGGTGAATGCAGTACTGAGGAAGACCCAGGGGCCTGACTGACCATATATGGTCCTCTGAGACACCTGTTAAAAACATACAAGTCCATTGAGCCAATAGTTCTTGCATAAGCAATTTTTTTTTCAGATAGGGTCTCTCTATCTATCCATTGCCCTGGATGTCCAGAAATGTCTATGTAAACTAGGCTAGCCTTGAACTTACAGAGATCCACCTGCTTCTGCCTCCCAAGTGCTGGAATTAAAGGCGTGCGCCACTCTGCCTGGCATCCATAACCATTTATAAAATAATGTAATGTGGTTATTTTCTCAATTTGAGATCATCTCAAGGAACTCTTACCTGAATTAGGAACAGAGTTGATTTAAAGTAAAGGTTGGAATAAAAAGGATTTGGCAAAGCCTAAGTAGATGGTTTTGATGAAATAAAGCAGGCATCAGTGTGCCTTAGGACACAGAGTTCATTCGAAGCTGAGGCTCACTAAATACTAAATATATGTGATGTCAATCATCTGAAGTGAGTGTCTGACACACTTAAAAGCTCTATGTCCCCAAATAATAATTAAAAGATTGTTCCATCTTTACTATCAAAGGCAGTTCTATAGCTCTTACTAAAAAAATTAATTCCTAGAGACGGGCAGGCAAGTGGGATTGTTACAAATGCCAAAGCCCTCTCCCAGGGTTTGGAAACATTTCGTAGGGAGTTTTCACAGGCTTCCCACACTGTAGATGTCCTGGCTTCTCAAACAGAGGGAAACATGAAATCTATGTCTTTTTTTTTTTTCTAAAGAAAAAAAATACCATTGTAAAATACTAAAGGGAACTATGCTTCAGATAGAAAAAAGAAAGTTGAGCCCCACATCTATAGGTTCCATATGTGCTGCAGAGCTGCAGGTTGGAAATATCTGGAAAATTAAGGAGATGTGAATTTGCAGAACACAGGATAGGGTTTTTCCTTGTCAGTATTCTCTAAACAATGTGGGACTGGGAAGCTTTAGCCCTCGTCTGCTTTGTTTAAGACATTGTCTGTGACCTGGAGTTGGCTAAATTAGATGGGACGTTTGCACAGGTTCCCTGTGAGCGGGTATTTTAAGAAAAGGGTGAGAGCATCCACACCTCTTGATATTTAGAAGGGCCTCCCAGAATCAATTCTCCATGGGTATGGGAGAATGACTATTCTGACAAGGGCAGAGATGAAAAAAATGGTAAATCTTTGCTTCGTGTGCACAGGTAATGCTTTAGTTCTTCCGTGTGCAGAAGAATCGCCAGCATTCCACTGTGCCAACCCCCTCCCCTCCTCTCCTGATTTCCCCTGTGACCCATAATGTCCGCGGGAATAGAGATGAACAGTGAGCGAGCGAGCGCGGCTGAGCACCCTCTCTTGGTGAAGACAGACACACGCCTCAGAGGTGTCTCTCCTTGGTGTTGTCCGCGTTGTCACCTTTGCCTAGAAATGCCATGATCGGCTTGAATATTGTTTTAAAAATAATTTGATCTTGAAAGACACTGGCCCTTTTAGAAAGCAGCTTCTGGCATGGCGGCCCAAGCTGTTCTGTGATCTAAACTCTTTGAGAGCTCAGCATATCCCGGAAAGCCAGCAGCAAAAGGATGGTTGCTAAGGGAACAATTGAATTGCTGACACGGAGACATAAGATGTGACTGAAAACTCTTTTCTTCTCCTGCCACGTGGAAAAGAAAGCAGATGAGTCAGAGGGAATAGTGGACCGTCCTTTCTGACTGCTAAGAGAAAACCAAGGACAAAATAAGCCGAGCCCCAAGAGGAATAATCCTGTGGTGGTTAAACCAGAATGGGGGCTAGAACAACCACTCAGGGTTAAGAGCACTCACTGCGCTGGCAGCACACAGAGGTTCCATACCCAGAGTCCCCACCGTGACTCACAATCACCCATAGCTCCAGTTCCAGGCGACCTGATGCCCTTTTCTGACCTTTATGGGCTCTGTTGTACATGTATGTTGGACAAATACATACATGCAGGCAAAACATCTGTAGACATGAAATAAAATACTTTTTTTTTAACTGAGAGAAACCCTGGGAAGTCGAGGGTAAGTTCAGCTTTGCAGCCAGCTGTGAGATGGTGACCATAGGTCCCATAATGTCAAACACAGAAGACATTCCATGATCGCGTCTTCCCTGAATACCACCCCCCCCCCCATACTTTGAAATATTTAATTTATTGAATTGCTCACTCAATTACCATTGCCATTTGGGAGAGAGTCTATTGGTTTTTAAGCACCCTTTTAAAGTTATAATTTATACACCTTAAAATTTGTTACTAAAATATATTTGTATATATTTTAGTGTTTGAGGCTGACTTTACAGAGTCCCTCAGTAATTCTTGTAATCTAATTTTAGAATAAGTGCACCTCCTCAGAAAATCCCCCTTGGCCTGTTGTTTAGCCATTCCTTTCAGTCCTAGGCAAAGACTAATCTGTTTGGGAACTTGCTCATTTGCCTTTCGTAAACAGAGGCTCATCTGAAAGACACCACAGAACCTGTGGTCTTTTGTGTCTGGCTCACTTTCTCTTGTATCGTGTTTGAGATCCATCCATATTGTATCATGTCTCATCCCATTTCTTTAAAACTGAATACTAGTCCATTGTACCAACACATGACAACATACATTCATCAGAAGAGGACTTTTTTTATTCTGGTTTAAGAGAACTATGAGAAATGCTCCCGTGAGCATCACAGACAAATCTTTGTATAAGGAAGCTTTTCACTCCTTTGGGGTACGCACCTAGGGCTACAATTTCTGAAACATGGGTATGTATGTTGCCTTTTCAGCAAGTCACTGGAGGCCAACAGAGGACTCAGCAGGGAGACACTTGCCACCGAGCCTGATAACCTGAGATCCATGTCTAGACCCCGCATGGTGGAAATAGTCTAATCATGTAAGATGTCCTCTGGCCTTATACATATGCTAGGCACATGTTTACACACACACACACACACACACAGAGAGAGAGAGAGAGAGAGAGAGAGAGAGAGAGAGAGGGAGAGAGAGAGAGAGAGAATAAATAAATGTAATATAAAAAGTTTAACATTTTTTTAAAATTTTATTTGCAATAAGAGGCCCCTAGTTTCTCCCCATCCTCCATGTAGATCTGTTTTTTTTTTTTTTGTGGCTCCTCTTTTAATTTATTTAGACTTTTAAGTATTTTTATTTATTCTTTCACGAATCCATACACAAATGCAATGTGTCTTGTTAGTGCCTGCTCCTCGATTTCCCCCTGAGACTTTCCTTGAACTCACCAATATTATACCTCCTGTCTTCATGTTCTCTTTTCTCTGGTGCCTAATACCCATCAGTTGCCTATAGCATCATAGTTAGGGCTGGAGTCCCACAAGCCACTCTTCCCGTGCTGGCATTATTAATTGACTTGATCTTCTGCAACTAATCACAGCTGCTATGAAGGCAAGAGGACAACAGCTGTACCATGCTCAGGAGACAGCACTTCACAGTGCTTCTCCTCATCCTTCTACTGCCTTCCATGATCCTTGCTGGAACCAATACAAACGGCCCATTTAGGGCTGAGCACTCAACACTGTTATTCACGGCACACTGACTAGTTTTGAGTCACAGCTCTAACTGCTGCCCACTGTGAAAAAGAACTATCCCTAAAGTTAGCACTAACCCTAAATATTCAGAAAGCAGCTTAACATCGTCCTTATAGGAAAACAGCAGTGAAAGAGTCCCCTAGAGAGGCAATCCCCTACCCCAGCCTTGAGTCTTGACCAGGTTCTCAGTACCATTTCCCTCCTGTGGAGCAGGTCTCAAATCCAATCAGAAAGTGGTTCTTTACCACCATAACATTTATGCCACTATCAGATGCATGGACACATCTAACGCAACAGATCAATATGGCAATACTCAGTCTGGTACTGAGTAAGTCACCAATGACTTTTCCTCCCCAGCAACCTCAATACACCTTTTGGTGTTATAAACAGCCAGTAGGGAGACATTCTCCAGATCTGTTCAGCTTATTCTCTCTCTGTTCTCAACCAAAGTGCATGGTGTTTCAGCAATTTTGTTTTGAAAGAATAGAAAATACAGCCCAACTCCAGCCTTCTTTTTTTTATTTTTTTAGGATTTTTTTTATTCGATATATTTTTTATTTACATTTCAAATGATTTCCCCTTTTCTATCCCCCCACTCCCCGAAAGTCCCGTAAGCCCCCTTCTCTCCCCTGTCCTCCCACCTACCCCTTCCCACTTCCCCGTTCTGGTTTTGCTGAATACTGCTACACTGAGTCTTTCCAGAACAAGGGGCCACTCCTCCTTTCTTCTTGTACCTCGTTTGATGTGTGGATTATGTTTTGGGTATTCTTACAGCTGATAAACAACTTCAGCAAAGTGGCAGGTTATAAAATCAACTCCAGCAAATCAGTGGCCTTCCTATACTCAAAGGATAAGCAGGCTGAGAAAGAAATTAGGGAAATGACCCCCTTCACAATAGCCACAAACAATATAAAGTATCTTGGGGTGACTCTTACCAAACATGTGAAAGATCTGTATGACAAGAACTTCAAGACTCTGAAGAAGGAAATGGAAGAAGACCTCAAAAAATGGGAAAACCTCCCATGCTCATGGATCGGTAGAATCAATATAGTTAAAATGGCCATTTTGCCAAAAGCAATATACAGATTCAATGCAATACCCATCAAAATCCCAACTCAATTCTTCACAGAGTTAGAAAGAGCAATTATCAAATTCATCTGGAATAACAAAAAACCCAGGATAGCTAAAACTATTCTCAGCAACAAAAGAAATTCTGGGGGAATCAGTATCCCTGACCTCAAGCAATACTACAGAGCAATAGTGTTAAAAACTGCATGGTATTGGTACAGTGACAGGCAGGCGGATCAATGGAACAGGATTGAAGATCCAGAAATAAACCCACACACCTATAGCCACTTGATCCTCGACAAAGGGGCTGAAAACATCCAATGGAAAAAAGATAGCCTTTTCAACAAATGGTGCTGGTTCAACTTGAGGTCAGCATGCAGAAGAATGCGAATTGATACATCCTTGTCTCCTTGTACTAACTCCAGCCTTCTAAGGAGCCCCAAACACTTCATATTCCAGAGCCTGCTCTTTGTGCTCTTTGTTAGAAACTAGGTCAAAGGTCACATTCCAGAGCCCGCCCTTTGTTCAGAGCTAGGCAAAAAGGCCTAGAATAGGTGATCCTGGCCCCACAAGGTAACTGGAAATGAGCTAAGCTTATCTTGCTTCTGTAAACTGCTTATGCCATTACCCCTATCCAGGAGTTCACGCAGCTATAGACTCCAAGAAAATAGGAAACTAATTGGTCCACTGAGCGCAGGCTCCGATAATTTAAACTGATTGGTCTAAAAACAGGCTCTCCATGCTAAGAAATGATTGGTTTGTGATTCGCGGGCTTTGTTGTAAACTTATTAAAGCAGTCGAAATTCGGCAGTCATGTCCCACAGTCCTCTACCCCTGTGCGGTGTACGGCTGTGGACCCCAGAGCTCTGGAATAAAAGAAATCCTCATGCTACTGCATCGAGACCTTTTCTCACGAGTGATTTGGGTGTTGCCTTCTGAGGCGTGGGGTACTGGGGCACCCTCGATTTTGGGGGCGTCTTACAATTTTGACAGACAACTAAGAACAAACCAACATCCTGTGATGTTTTGTGGACCTTTGAGTTTCTCTGACCAATAATTCATACATAGGTATCACACACCTGTTACTAAGAATTTCATTTAGTAATCAGTGTCTTTGGGGAGAGCATTGTCTACCAGAGGCAGCGTACTTCCACTCAAATGCCTTGTTTCCCATAGGCATTTTCATAATTCTAATTTACTTAATCCACGCTCCACCTACCCTCTCCTTCCTTCACCTGCTCTCATCCCGACAGAAACCTTTAACCCCCAGTATTCCTCCCTTATTTTCATTTTACATATGTTCTGTCTTCTCCCCGTATCCTTTGCCTTTTATAGCTTCTTGACCACTATAAACACTCGAAATTAAACACTCAAATCTGAAAATAGAGCAGCAAGGAATATGATGTGCAAGTCTCTCTATAATTAGATATGGAATCCCTTCTGGTATATGTCCAGACGTGCTATAGCTGAATTATATGGTCAATATACTTTTAGCTTTTTAAAAACCTGTCAAGGACCAGCCTCAGTTTCAAGAGGGGTTCTGAGGAAGGGCAAAAAGAAAGACTCCAAGTCAAATCATGTGTACAAGCTGACAGCCTGTGTTCTGCTCAAGACAGCTTTCCTAAGATCATCAGACAGCTCAGCTCTCCCAGATCAAACCCAGTCTTTTATTTACAATTCAATTATCCACCCCAGGTTCCCTTTTGATTATCCCACCAATCAGCTTTTTTTTTTTAACCTTGACTCTTATGAAAAGATAGCAAGCACATTTTTCTTAACATTGCAGATGAATTGAGAGGTCTGCCTGCCTTTGTAAGCACAGACAGTGAGCTAGATGGGTGGGATCCCATCCTGAGATTACTGCTCCCAGGCCTAGGTGGAAATTTGCTTTGTCTCAGGCTGACCTCGAACTCAGGAATCTGCCTACCTTTGTATCTGCCTGTCTTTATAGCTTTCTGACAAGCTAATTCATACCCAAGGCATGCTGTCTCTGATCATCCTGGAGTCATTAACCTTGGCAGAGAAGACATTTCCAGATAACCTTGTCAGGGAGAATATTTCCCGAAGGAGGAACATGAAGTAAAAAAAAAAAAATTAATATACAAACAAGCCTCATGCCCAGCAACCATCAACATTTGTGGATACCCACACCTTGCTGGCTCTGTTATAGGTCTGGTAACCATGTCATACTGTCCCTTCTATGACCATGCAGGACTCCACAGAAACCTCCACAATGACTTCAATAGTGGCTACACCAATTTACACTCCTACCCATAGTGGTTAGTAACCAAGTAGTACTACTACTTGGTTAGTAGTAGTAGTCTGGGATTGGAGTTACACACAGTTGCAAACTGCCATGAGGGTGCTGGGAATTGATCCCAGATCCTCTGGAAGAGCAGCCAGTGCTCTTAACCCCTGAGCTGTCTCTCCAGCCCCTAAGATCTTTTTGAGGGTATTGTGAATAAAATTCTCTCTCTCTCTCTCTCTCTCTCTCTCTCTCTCTCTCTCTCTCTCTCTCCCCTTTCTCTTTCTCACAAACACACACAGACACACACACAGACATACACACAGAGAGACACACAGACATACACACACACACACACACAGAGAGAGAGAGAGAGAGAGAGAGAGAGAGGGAGAGGGAGAGGGAGAGGGAGAGGGAGAGGGAGTTGAATAACTAAAAAGTTGATATCTTTGTCTTAAATCTAATTTTAAGGGAAACGCTTTTGAGTTTTTTTCTGATTTAACATATTATTGACCATTGGTTTGTCTTATGTACCTTTATTATGCTGAGATATATTCATTTCATTGCAAATTTCTTCAGGATTTATAATGTGAAGGGATGATGGGCTTTGTCAAAAACCATTTTCTGTGTCAGTGAAGCTGTCCATGCAACTTTTGTCCTTGAGTCTGTTTGTGTAATTTAGGACATCCATTGATGCAAGCATATTGAACCACATCTGGAACAAAGCCAGCCTTGACATAGCATGCTCTTGATGTGCTCTTGAATTTGGTGTGCAATATTTTGTTTGCATCCATGCTTATTAGGCAATTAATTGGTCTGTAATTTTCTTTTCTGTTTCCCTCCCTACTGGCTTTCAGTATTAGGATAATATTAAGTTCATAGAAAAAGGTAGTAATGTGTCTTCATTATCTGTTTTATGGAATAGTTTGAAAAGCATTGGTGTTCCTTGGAGGTCTGGGAAAATTCATAGGAAATCCAACCAGGTCTTAACTTTTTTAGTTAGGAGATTTAAAAAAATTGCTTTGCTCTTGCCTTTGAAAAAGATTTATGTTTTATTATTTTATTACATACACACTGAGTTCTAAAAAGTCTTTAATTTCTTTCTTTATTTCTTCCTTGACCAAGGTATCATTGAGTAGAGTATTGTTCAGTTTCCACGTGTATGTGGGTTTTCTGTTGTTTCTGTTGCTATTGAAGACCACTTTTACTCCATAGTGATCAGATAGGATGCATAGGATTAGTTCGATCTTCTTATATTTGTTGAGGTCTGTCTTGTGACCAATTATATGGTCGATTTTGGAGAAGGTACCATGAGGTGCTGAGAAAAAGGTATATTCTTTTGTTTTAGGATAGAATGTTCTATATATATCTGTTAAATCTAATTGGTCCAAATATTCATTTAGTTTCATTGTGTCCCTGTTTAGTTTCTGTTTTCACACACACACACACACACACACACACACACACACACACACACACACATGCCTGAGTAGTACAGAAAAAGTTATCATCATGTCTCTTGAAGCTGGAGTTTCAGGTGGTTGTAAGCCACCCAGTGTGCATGTTGGGAACTGAACTCCAGTCCTCTAGAAAGTAGCAAGTGCTCTTAAACACTGAGGTATCTCTCCACTCCCTGGTTAGGAGATGAAAAATAAACGTTTCAATTGACTGCTTGCTATAGATCTGTTTAAGTTGTTTATCTCAATTTGACTTAACTTTGGTAACTAATATGCATTTAGAAATGTATCCATTTCTTCTAGATTTTACAATGTAACAGAATTATAAACTTTTAGGTAACAACTAATGCTTTACTGTATTTCATTAGTATTTGTTGCAACATCTCACATTCATCTCAGATTTTATAAGTTTGGGTCTTCTTTCTTTTGGTTAGTTTAAGGGTTTGTTGTTCCATTCCATTAATTTTGCACTGATTTTAATACTTTCTTTCCATTTTCTGACTTGGGTTTACCTTATTCTTATTTTCCCAGGGATTTCAGTGTGTTAAGTATTTGAGATGCTTCAGATTTCTTATCTTGGGCACTTAGAGCTAAGACTTCCCCTCTTAGAACTGTTTTCATTGTGTCCCACAGGTCTTGGTATGCTGGGGTTTGTTTTCATTTCAGTATGGGACTTTTCTTTCCTTCTTGATTTCATCAAGGACCTGACCCCTCCACCAGCTAATAATGTGTCATTTAATTTCCATGAGTTTGTGTATGTTCTAGAGTTTCTCTTGCTATTGATTTATAGTTTTCTTTCCACTATGATCAGATAGAGCTGAAGGGATTATTTCAATGTCTTTATGTTTGTTGATACTTGTTTTGTGTCCTAACATATGATCTATTTTTGACAATGTCCTGTGAGATGCTTAAGATGAATATGTACTGTGCTGTGTTTGAATGTAATGTTCTATAGATGCCTGCTAAGTCCATTTGTTACATATCCTTTAACTCATTTATTTCTCTTATTTTTACTTTTATTGTTATATCAAACAAATCAAAAATCAAGACACATTATATGCATATACCATCAAGTGTTTTGATTTTGTCTATTTCAATTACCTTTTCCTGAATCTCCACCATCTCCTCTACCTTTATTTCCTACCAATTTTATTCTTTAAAAAAAAGAATTCACAGCACCCATGAAATCATGCCTGTATATGCATGATTACAGGACCATCTACTAGATTGTGGACAGCCTCAGGAGCTACACTCAAGAAAACTGATTCTCCCTTTCTCAGAAGCCATCAGTTGTCAGTAGCCTCGCAGCTAAGGATAGGACTTCATGAACACATATACCTCCTATTCTGGGATACTGTCTGGTTTGACCTTAGATAGGTTTTGTATCTGCTATCACAAATTCTGTGACCTCAATTACAATGCTGTGTCCAGAAAACACTTTTGCTGTAGTCACCCACTGTCTCTTGCCTTTACAATTTTTCTGTCCCCTCTTCTAATGATCCCTGAGCCTTGGAAAGAGGTAATGTGGTATAGATATCCTATTTAAGCCTGAGGACCAAGCATTCTCTTATTCTCTGAATGTTGACTAGCTGTGAGTATCTGTGTTAATCTGTGCAAAGGAGAAGCTTCTCTGATAAGTATTCAGAGATTCATTAATTTACTAATCTGTGAGTATATATAATAAGTCATTAGGAGTCAGTTTAATCCATATGCAATTAGCAGAATAGTAATTGTATGTTTGCCCATAGGGTCTATAACCATGGGTTCTTGACTGAATGAGACAACCCAGACCCAAAAAGTCAGACACGATGTGTTCTCTCTCAAATGTAGATGTTAGCTTTGATTCTAAATATTTGTGTTGAGCTTGGATACCCATAGAGGTCAGTACAAGGTCTAAGTCTTGGGTTGTGGGGTGGATCATAAATCTAATCTTAAATCAGAGATGGTTGGTTACTTGCGTAGTATCCGTCTCACTGTTGTATCCGTGGGTGTAGTTTGCCAGGCTAATTGTTGTGTAGCTCACAGAGTGCACAGCTTTGTTAGACTGATGATTGGTTTACTTTCCCTGTAGCATGCGTAGTACTTCCAAGATTGTTGAGATAAAGTTCCCAAATCAATGTCATCTTGATTTCTCCATATTTTATGAGGCAAGTGTGTGGTATAGCTACCAATAGTGTCTTAACAGTAACCAAGAGCAATGGCAAAGAGCTGGTAATGTTTAGGTGAATATGAAGACCCATTGACCGATAACTCCAGAAACAAAATGAAATAAAACAAACAGAACCAAACAATTTTTGACACTGATATTTTCATTTGATAGCATATGGTTTATAGGAGAGGCATTTCCCCTCACAATAGAGAAATAATACAGATAGCTGTATTTAAGGTCTTTTAATATATAGATACACACAGAGGAACATGCATATACACACATATATGTATGTGTATATGATGTATATGATATATATGATGCATATGATGTATATGATGTATATATGTGTATGTGTATGTATATGTGGATATGTATATGTAGTATAGATATATAGATATAGATATAGATATAGATATAGATATAGATATAGATATAGATATAGATATAGATATAGATATAGATATAGATATAGATATAGATGGAAGTTTCTACAGCGTGGGTTTCCATGGAGATTCTTCAAAGGTCTTAAGTTTTAGGTATCCCTTTCATGCTGTTTCCTCTTCCCTGCCTTCCTACCCCATCCCACTGAACTCCTCTTGCTTCATTATCTCCCCATCCCTTGTCTATAGCACCTGCGTTCTATCTCTTCTTCCCTGACAGACCCTGTCATAGCCACTTACAAGTTTTCTGACCTCTTACAAGTTTTCGGGTACTCACATCGAGACATAAATATCTATAGTCAAAGCTAGCCTCCACATGTGAGAGACGATGCCATGTTTGTCCTTCTGAGTCTAGGTTACTTCACTTGGAATTCTTTTAAGGTTGATTTACTTTTATTGTATGAGTATTGGATTTTGCCTATGTAGATGTCTGTGCACCACACACCCAGTACCTATGGGGTCCAGAAGAAGGCATTGCATCTCCTGGAACTGGAGTCACAAATGGTCGTAAGCTGCCAAGCAGTGCTGGAAGACAAACCATGGTCCTTTGGAAAAGCAGCTGGGGTTCTCAACCACTGAGCTATATTTCTGGTCCCTCACTTAAAATTTTTATTTCTAGATCCACCCATTTACTTGCTAATATCATTTTTCTTTATAGCTGAATAGTATTCCATTGTGTAAATGTGCCACATACAGGCTTTTCCCACTTCCTGGCTATTGTAAATAGAGCATCAATTCACATGGATCAGCAAGTGTGCCTGTGCAGGACACAGAGCATCCTCATGGTGTATGCTCCAGAGGATGGTGTGAAAGATCTATTAGGTTTTGAGGCACCTACATGCTCATTTCCATAATGGCTACACCTGTTGGCATCATTCCCGCCAGCAGTGAATAAATGTTTCCCCTTTCCCACATCCAAACCCAAAACAACATGGTTGTTGCTTTGTCTTAACCATTATGCTTGGACTCAGATGAAGTTTCAGTGGTTTGTTGTTGTTGTTGTTGTTTTATGCATATGTGTATTTTGCCTGCAGGTGTGTCTGTGTACCACTTTCAAGCCTGGTGCCCATGTAGGCCCGAGGAGGGCATTTGATACCCTGGAAACTGCAATTATAGATGGCCATGAGACATCACACTGGTGCTGAGATTGAACGCAAGCCCTTTGGAAGAGCAGCCAGTGTGCCTAACCACCGAACCATCTCTTTTTGTGAGTTTTTAAGTTCTTTAAGACACTACCTGTCTGTCAAATGTATAGCTGGAGAAGAGTGTTTTCTCTTCTGTAGGCTGACTCTTCATGCAAATGATGTTGTCCTATGCCTTTTAGTTTGAGGTGCTTTATTAATTCTTAGTGTGCACTACTGGGATTCTGTGCAGAAGGTTCTTTCCTGTACCTGTAAATTCAAGCTGGTTCCTCCTCTACAGAATAGGGTATGGGTCTTATGTTAAGATGCTATTAGGAGTTGGGTTTTGTGCAGTGTGAGAGATAAAGATTTAGTTTTGTTCTTCTACATATAGCTAAGCAGTTTAGCCAGCAACCTTTATCAGTGTCTCTATTTATTGTCAGAAAGGCCTGATCATATTGTGCTACAGTTAATCTGTGACTTTACATCTAATAATTTTTGTTCTATGGAATGTGGTGTGCCTATGTGGTGTTCTATGGAATATGGCTCAGGCCATAAACACAATTTGTGATGCTCTCTTGGCCAATTGCTCTTTTAATCGGCATGAAGTGACCTCCTCTGCCTTTTGGCTTGCCATCTATTGTGCCAGATAGTAGGACTGTGACACCTGCTTTCTCCTGAAGTCAGTCTACTTGCAATGTCTATTTCTGTCTTTTACCCTATGGTGGTTTCTCTCTCTGTGGTGGGGTAGGTGCCTTAGAGGCAGCAAACAGAAGGCTCCTGTTTGCTAATACAGCTTCATCGTCTGTGTCTTCTTTATGGGGTAATTGGGATTTGTAATAGTTAAAGTTATTATTGAAAGGTGTGCACTGATTCCTGTCATTTTGCTGCTTTCATAGTTTGGTTTGTTTTTGTTAGTTTGTTTTCTTCTTGTCACCTCTTAGAGGGGTTTATCTTTCTTTTTAGTCTCAACTATTCTTCTTGCTGATGATAAATTCCTGTAGCTTGCTTTTGTCATGGGAAGGTTTTCTTCCCTTCAGTTATGACAGACAGCTCTGTCAGGTGTGAGTTAGCAGTTGTGATCCTTCAGAACCTGCAGCATCCAGCATCGCTTTTCTAGCTTTTGTCTTTCCACGGAAAGATCAGTGGTTCTTCTGTTGTGCCGCCTTTATGCGTGACCTTTCCTCTCTTGCAGCTTCCATTGCACTTTGCTCTGTATCTTTTGTGTTGTAAGTATGCTACAATGTGTGTATCGTGCCTGTGTGTGTGTGTCTGTGTGTGTGTGTCTGTGTGTGTCTATGTGTGTGTGTCTGTGTGTGTGGTGTCCTTTCTGTGAACCTCCTGTATATGAATGGGCATCTTTCCCTTTGGCTTTGAAAAATTTTCTTCTATGATTTATTGAAAATATTTCTCATTTATTTGGCATAAAATTCATTTCCCTCTTCTATGCCTGCAATTTGTAGATTTTCTCTTGTCATAGTGTCTCTCAAAATTTGCATATTCTGTTGATATATTTTTAAACCATTTATCATTAATGTTGATGGAGTGATCCAACCCCTCTTGTTCAATTCGCTCTAGGATCCGGTTGGTCTATTGCTAAGGCTTTCCACTGAGTGTCTATGTGAGCCATTGTGTCTTTCATTTCTATCATCATTTCAGCTTGGTTTTCCTTCAGTGTCTCTTTGCTGAGTTCTACCTTCCCATCCTGAATGGCCTTGCTTACCTTCCAGCTGCGAATTTTCTCTTGGAATACAGGCATTTGCTCTTTAAGTTGTTTCATTATATTTATAATCAATTGTGTATTTGGAGTTTCATCTGCATAGTTTTCACTATTGTGGGCTAATAATTTTGGAGAAGACTGCTTTTATCTTTAGTTACATTTTATTCATTTAGTGCATATGTGTAATTGCACCTGGGTACATGCATGGCCATGGGCCATGGTATGCCTGTGTGAGTGTCCCAGGACAACTTTTAGAAGCTGAAGGTTTAGCAGACAAAACATTCATACACAGAAAATCAATAGATCTCCAAATCAGTAGGCAATGCTCTGCACACATTTATAAATGCTGTTGCTTCTTCCCCCTGCAAAGAACAAAATCTGAAATCCCAAGTGTGTAGGCGTCTCTATGCCTTGGGAGGGGGCCTCACACTGAAAAGACTTAAAGATTAAGGGAACACAGTGTCTGCTCCACCGGGAACTAGGAAGAAAATTGACAGAAAAAGGTTCAAAGGGACTTAAACTGGTGGTCAATGGGAACTGGGAATCTTACCAAGAAATTGTGTTTCTTCTCATGTGAAGTCAAGCAAAACTGAATCTCCCAATGTGTACTTCAGGTTAGTTTAAATACATTAGGGCACATACCAAGCATCTGCACACACACACACACACTCACACACACACACACACACACACACTCACACACACACACACACACACACACCACCCCAAGCATATATGTACATTTGCATGCACACACCAAGCATACACATACATACAGCATATACACACACAAAACACACACATATGCATACACACATCCATACATCCATACAATATACATACACACACAAAGCAAATGCACATCAAGCACATACCTACACACATGCCTAGCATACACACACACACACACACCAAGCACATACATACACACATCTATCACTCATACACACACACACATACATACATACACACATCTATCACTCATACACACACACACATACACACACACACACATACACACCAAACATACACACATACATTCACACACACACACACACACACACACACACACACACAGAGAAACACACACACGTGCATGCACACACAGCCTCCTCTAGTTGGCACTTGTAATGTGAACGGGCCGTGGGTGGCATCTCTGTACCCACCCATCTCTTCGCTGCTCACTATCTAGGGGAAATGACACACATACCTGACAAGGGAACAGAATCCTGACTCCACCCACACTTTTGTGGGCTTGCTTCCCTGCACCAGGCTATTGAGAGGCATTGTGAAGCAGAATTGCTTTGGCAGAGGCCAGGACTACGAAACATTTATGGAATTACTAGGCACAAATTACTTGGCACTGCAAATTGGAACCATCAACAAACCTTGTGACGAAAGTACGCTGGACATGAAACAACTTGAGAGTGGAGGAAACTGGCCCTGTTGTGCTTTGTAATTAAGTGCCCATAATGCATTCAATGTGCTTTAGCCAAACTGCAGATTTATGTATACAATTGAGAGCTGGGGTTGGGCTCATTATCACAGCCTTGGCCTCAGCAACTGGGAAACGAAGGAACAGGCTACTCTTCAGAAGGCAGCCTGTCCCATCCCTGATCGGATGGCAAGTTACTTTACATCCAGTTAGTTTTTACAATGACCGTGAATTTTTGTAGAATTAATGGCAGAAACGGGACTTTTCAAATAAAACCACTTAGTTAAGTGACTTACTACCCCCACCATTTTTTGGAGACAAGGACTCATTATGTAGCTCTGGTGGTTCTAGAACACTCCTAGTCTCACTCATAGAACCCACCTGCCTGTTAATCCCAAATTCTGGGATTAAAGGTGCGCACCACCATGCCTGGCAGCTTTCTCCCCCCCCCCATTTATTTATTTATTTATTTATTTATTTATTTATTTATTTATTTATTTATTTATAAGTCTAGATTGTGGACATTCCTTATATTTACCCAGAGGAGAAACTAGACTTGCTAGTTGAAAGGGAGCTTTAAAATTGTTACATAATTACAATCTCTGCCCCACTAATCAAAACATCAAGTGTCCTGTTAATAGAGTCATTTGTTCAAAGGATTATGCCCCGATAAAGGCTTGCCTCTATCTGTGCTATCCCGAGAATGACAATCTCTGTGTCCCTCACTGACACATACCCCAGCCAGTGACATAATGAGAGGGCGAAGGGTCTGTGGAGGTTACCTGGGCCTCTCACCTTTCTCTGCAGGCCATGCTGACCATGACTCATGTCCTGTCACCACAGATCTAGTCACAGAGCATGTAAAAGCTGGCATTTGAGAGCTAAGGGTGGCTGCCTGGTCTGGGTTTTCGTGAGTTCCCTCCCCTCCCCTCCCCTCTCCTTCTCTCCCCTCCCTTCCTCTTTCCTCCCCTCTCCTCTCCTCCCTTCCCCTCCCCTCCACTCCCCTCTCCTTCCCTTCCCTCCCCTCCCTTCCTTACCCCCTCTCATCCAGGACTGCTTGGCCTTTCCTCACCTTGGGTCCCCACTCTCCTAACCGTTGAGAGTCATCCTTCCTGTAGCGCAGACAGCCACTTTCTTTTATCCTTCAAGTAAATGTTACAGATGCAGCTCACTCTTGGCATTTGTATTCCTAAAGTTGATTCTTCTTTGTTTCTTGTGTTCTTACAGCACTGGGGTTGAGCCCAGGACCTTCTGTGTGCTGGAAAAGTGAGCTACCACGCCCAAGCAAGCTGTGTGTGCACTCCTCCGGTCTGCTTCAGCTTTGCACGTGTTCTCAACTGAGATTCTTTTTCTATTAATTTTTGTGCTTTAGAAAATGTAAATTCTATGATTATTTTAGAATCACTGAAAAGCTGAAATGTTAATAAAACCAGTTCTCCCAGATCCTTCCCTCAGATTCTTCCATGGTCACTATCTCTTCTGTGGTGTGTGTGTGTGTGTGTGTGCATGTGTGTTTGTGTATGTTTATGTGTGTGTATGTGTATGTATGTGTGTGTATGTGTGTATGTGATTGTTTATGTGTGTGTGCATGTGTGTTTGTGTATGTTTATGTGTGTGTATGTGTATGTATGTGCATGTATGTGTGTATGTGATTGTTTATATGTGTGTGTGTATGTGTGTGGTTTGTGTGTGTGCATGTGTTTGTGTATGTTTAAGTGTGTATGTGTGTGTGGTTTGTGTGTGTGTATGTGTGTGTGTGCATGTGTGTTTGTGTATGTTTATGTGTGTGTATGTGTATGTATGTGTGTGTATGTGTGTATGTGATTGTTTATGTGTGTGTGGTTTGTGTGTGTGTGTCTGTACATTTGTCCAAGCTATTTCCAAGCAAGGTGTAGCATGGCCCTCCTTAGCCCTAATGTATAATAATCTCACGCTTACAGATTGCTTTTCAGTACTGCTTTTCAGTACTGAAGAAAGAGAACACAGATATGGAAAAAGGAAGGTAATTATATTCCATCTGGGATCTTACCACCCAGAAATAAGCATCTTGCTCCATAGTCTTCCAGTTCTGTTCTATGCGTAGATCCAACTTTTAAAAATACAAACGCACTGTTTTACATATAGTTCTGAACTGCGATGTGAGAGGCGGGCTAGAATGGTGGGAGATTTGCCGGGGTACAGATCTGGAGTGGGGGTGCCTTTTCCTCCTGCAGTTCTGGAACTAATTACTGCAAGCAAGGTAGCTTAGAACAGCAAAGCTGTGTCTGTTCATAGCTCAGGAGTCGGGAGTCTGATACCAAAGCATTGGGTGGCAGGTGGTAGTTTCTGAAGGTCCCGGGAGACTTGGTCCCAGGCTTCCAGGGATACCAGGAACCTTTGGCAGTCCAAGGCTTTCAGATGATGACTTTAATATCTGCCTCCATCTTCACATCCACACTGAGACCCAAACCACACCAGCCACTGGATTATTTTATGGTACACTCTAAATTGAGGAGAACACCCTCTCAAGACCTTTAAGAAATCACATTTACAAAGACTTTCTTTCCCAGTAAGGCTCTGTCCTGAAGTTCAGGGTGGGCATGAATCTTGGGGAGGTGTCACCGTTCATACAGGTATGTTATGCTTTCTGAGTTTAACTTCCTGACCTTTAAAAAAAAGAATTAAATGTAATACACAAAAAGGAGGGTACTGAATAATTCTGGCTATTGATTGTAGCAAGAACATGGTTATAATATAATTTGTTTGACCGAAAACCTATCACCGATATAGGATGAGGTTTTATATCTTCTGTTATTATATACAAGTGTCTAATAAACATCTGTGGCAATTTCTGATAATTGTGCACAATTCTTCCTTAGCATACGTGTTCAAGTGTGATTTACAAAAATTCTAAGAGTTTTGATTTGACAAATTTTCTTTCTTGAACTTCGTGCTTCCCAGCTCCTATTTATCACTTGTTCCGTGAGCCTCCCTTTGGCACAGTAGTCTGCAGACAGTTGGAGTTTGGCTGTTGTGTGTGCTTCCTGTGCTGGAAGCTTGTTTTCCAGTGAGGTAGTGGGAGCTGTGGGACCTTTAAGTGGCAGGATCTAGAGGGAAAAAAATCCTAAAATCCCAGATCCACGCCCTCGGATCAGGTTAAAGCAGTTCATCGGGGGCCTGATTCAAGTTCTCTAGAGTTTTGTTATCCAGGACCATGGTGTTGCTCAGTGGTAGAGTCCTCGCCTGGCATGTAGCTAGGCCTTGCCTTCAACCCCAAGGACCGCAAAAATAACATTTAGGCAAAGTTGGGAGTGTTGGATTTAAAACCTGGAGGTGGACCACACTCAGCTCTTGAGCCTCAGGTGTGAGATCTGTTCTCTGAGGCGGGTGAAGGAGAAAGGCACTTTTTGCTCTGCACGTAGTCTGTGCCACACAGTTTGCATTCCAGCTTCAATGTGACGATATAATGGGCCTCTGGTCCATAGCTGTCTGTCTCAGGTGTTTCATTATAGCCCCCAAAGCCCCAAAAGTGACATGGGACCCGTTGTTTAGTCTGCCCAAATTACCAGCCTTGGAAACACCCTCTGCTGAAGGACTGAGGCTGATACCACTCTCTCTCCCTTGTAACCTTTCTCTTGGCAGTAATTCACACAGTGGACACACAGTGAGCTGGGAAAAGAGGTGCATCAGTGTGTTATGGGAGCCACACAGGAGCCAGGCCAGTGGAGAGGTGCTCACCTCAGAGCAAATCCCTGCCTTTATAAAGCAGTTGGGAACACTTGGGTCAGCCGTAAGTATAACAACGCCCATATGGCATCGCTCAGCAATTCATACTGGTGAGTCCAGAGCCCTGTGCACTTACAGAGGAACCTGAAAGGAATCTTTTCAAGGCACTTCAGGCTTAGAGACCAAGGGATTCCAAAGAGCCATCTCCAGGGCCTCTTTCTTCTAAGTGCCGAGCTGAGGAGGGACAAACAGAAAAGACACAGCTGGGGCGGATGGCACCCACTCTAGCTCTCCAGGGGCAGACGCGGGAAGACCACTACCAGTTTGGGCCATCCTGGTCTACATAGTGGTTCCAGGCTAGCCAGGGATACACAGAGAGACAAAAAGCCATAGTGTTCCCTGATACAGCAAGAAGGTGTTGGTTGCTTGTGTTAACATGCTTCTCAGGACTACGCAGCGGTTCACACAAATGCAGCACCAGGCCACGGAAAGCACGCTAACAAACTCCCAAGCCCACGAGGCACACAGCAGCTCCACATCCTAGCTGCTTCTGCCTACAATAGAGAATATTCCCAGTGTGGGCAACCATGGTGTTGCTTTAAGACATCCTGAAGGTTGGAGGTGGGAAAGCAACCGAAGTATCTGCACCCCCCTACTCATACACCCAGCTCGTGTTCCACCTGGTTCAGGGGTGGGGTTGGGGGTGGGGGTAGCACAAATTTGGAGGTGAGTAGTCTCTTTGGCCTGTATTTAGTTCTGCAGTGAGTTTATGGAATTTTTTTGGTTTTGGTTGGTTGTTGTGGGTTTGTAGACTTGGAGTTAAGTTTTGATTTTTTGGATTAAACTAGTTTTTTGTTTTGTTTTGTTTTTAGTTATTTTAGTTTTTTTCAAGACAGGGTTTCTCTGTATAGCCCTGGCCGTCCTGGAACTCACTCTGTAGACCAGGCTGGCCTCGAACTCAGAAATCCGCTTGCCTCTGCCTCCCAAGTGCTGGGATTAAAGGCGTGTGCCACCACGGCCTGGCTAGCATGTTTCAAAATAAAACTCATCCAGGTATTAAAATCTTGCCCATGTTTTAATTTTGGAAGGTGGGGGTAGCTCTCTGATCCCACAGGCTTTAACAAGTTTTCAGGACAGAATCCTGGAAGCTACTGAGTGGACTGTTGCCAGGAGACTGTGGCCTTGAGCAGGTAGGGGAGCTAGGAAACCATTCTGTGGATGTGCTGGTCTCACCCTTCCTTGTTCCTGTACAGAACCCCCGGTGTCTGTAGACATATGCCAAACAGTCAGGAAACCACAGCTCCGGGAATACTGGGTTCATTTCCTATTGCTGCTCTAAGGAGTTCTAACTCTGTGGCTCCAGGCACAACACAGTCCATTATGTAACTTCTAGAAGTTACAAGTCCGAGATAGCCATACTGGACAACACTAGTCTGTAAGGAGGGTGTACTCCTCCTAGGAGCTCTAGGGAGGCTGCTGCTTGCTGCTCTGGCATCCACAGCCCACCCGCATGCCCAGGCTTTGGCCTGGCTTTACTTTACCCACAGTCCTGCCTCCCTTTGGGATCACCGGGGCCCATTAGACAACACACAGAGTCTCCTGTTCTCGGAATCCAACTTAATTGCATTGGCAAAATCTCATTCTTTTTTAAAGGGTTTATTTGTTGTTTGTTTGTTTGTTTAATATGAGTACACTGTAGCTGTCTTCGGACACACCAGAAGAGGTCATTGGATCTCATTACAGATGGTTGTGAGCCACCATTTGGTTGCTGGGAATTGAACTCAGGATCTCTGGAAGAGCAGTCGGTACTCTTAACCGCTGACCCATCTCTCCAGCCTCGAAACCTGAATCCTTTAATGATAATACATGTCTGTGTTGGCAGCTGAGTACACACACGCATACCTTAAAATGTGCACGCACATGTGTGCACATACACACATACACTGGGACCTGCAGCTCCCCACACACACACCTTCACTTGTGTACACACACATACATTCCTCTACATGCACTTATAACACTTACACCGCCCCACCCCCACACAGTCACACACAGTCCAACAATTTGTAGTCTCAAAAAGTCAGTGACCATGAGCTATGATGACCACTAGATGGCAGTCTACAAGCCACTTGCAAAACTGCTTACCTGGTCAGAGACAATTTGGGAGTGACTTCTTAAATTAGAAAAGGGGGTGGGGGGAACTAAAAGTGGAGGAATGAATGGAAAAAAAGAAAAAAGGCAAGAAAGGAGACGGGAAATGTAGTACAGTTGGTCCAGTACTTGCCTAGCAGGCTCCCCGCCCTGGTTTGATGCCTAGGACCATAGGACCAGGTCATTGCTGCAATCCCAGCACTAAGGGGGTGGAGGCAAGAGATCAGGAGCCGGGAAGAGACTAGAAGGGAAGAGAAGAAAGGATCAAGCTACACTTGCCAAACGTATGCGTTTCCAGGGAATAACATTAACCATAAAATAAGCTCGCAAGAACCCCAGACCAGTATTTAACCCAGGAAAGGAAGAGTCTCAAAGGGAAGGGTTTCCTTCTAAACCCCACAGTGCTCTCTTCTCATTCTGATACAGACAGGTAAAAGCAAGTCGTGAACACGCACAGGGGAACCAACCCCAGAGGAAGATTTGCAGTTCTGGGATACGCTACCACGAGTGGAATTAACATCAGCAGGCTTGTGCTATCTGAGCTCCCAAAAGATTCTAGGGTCTAAGCAAGCAGGGCTCAACCCAGAGGCACTGAGGAGGAGGGCCACTCCCCTGATGAGAACCAGAGTCGTCAGAACTGAGTCCAGAGATCAGATTTCCCCAGCCTCCTCTGGTCATCTGGGACACAGCATCCCCACCTGCTCTCCACCCCACCCCACCCCACCCCAGCACACAGACACCTTCAGTTGGGATCAGAGCCCAACCATTACTGAATCCTTGGTCTTGAGGATCTGACCAAGTTTCCCCTGGGCCAGGCCACTGGAACGTCTAGAAGGCTCCAGTCTGATGGATGTGGCTAAAACTTACTTGCATTCTGAACTAGAACCCATGATAGGCAGGCACAAGGGACAGGACTCCGTCACAGGGTCCTGTGTTTTCAGTACATATGTGTTGAGACAAACAGCAGTTTTCAATCAGGCAGACCCGGAACAAGCTCTCGTTCTTATCGAATGAATGAGGTAATCTTCACGGCGAGTTCAGCACAGCACTTACTGTTTATCTAGTGTGTACTAATACTTACAATACTAACAATTATAACTCTGCTTGGGGCTTGAGACCGGCAGGCTCAGTTACCCTCAGAGATGTTCTCCTCTGGAACGAGACTCTTAGGATCCATTTGGGGGAAATTTTTGCTCAGAGAGAGGGGTGGGGAGAGAGATGGCTCGTGGCTGAGGAATGCTTGCTACTCCTCGGGAGAATCCCATTTCCCCAAGGGATTCTAATTTAGTTTCCAGCACCCGTGCCTTGCTGCTCAAAACCTCCTGTATCTTCAGTTTCGGAGGCGCTAACGTCCTTCTTGTATATCCACGGGCGCGCACACACATGGAACAAACACAAACATTTTAAAAATTGCTTCCAGCAAATTCCCTGATTCTGAATCTGGACTTTCCTTTGAACAGCTGGTCCCAATCGGGAAGTGATTTAGGATGCTGGTGACTGGATGGAGCTTGTCGACTGAACCCACTGATCCAGGGGACCGGAAGTCAAGCTTTTCTCTCAAGTCACTATATTATTCAGTTTACCAGAAGGCTCCATGGTGGTATCTCCCCAGCAAAACTATGAGGCCTCTGGAGAGGCTGGAAGTGCAGCGGAAAGTCCAAAAGGCCAGAAACATCGAATCAGACACCAGTAGTCTGAAGTTATGGAAGAGAAAAAAGAAACAAAAACAAAGCCAGCTAGCTTCCTTAGCAAAGCTGCCTGTCGCCACCCTGTCAATAAAAGGCCTTTGGAAGTCTGTGCGTGTACTGCCATCTAGTGGCTAGAGAAGGCATGGCTGGAGCCGGTACCGTCCCGGGCCGTACTGTGCAAATGGTTCATCTTCCTCTTCAAGAATTTATGGATAGGCATATTGTTGAAAGCTTTTAATGACTATTCTCTAATTTTGTTTCATAATATCCGCAAATCACTGATAAGTCTGTGATAATCATATAACAGTGACAACTTACGCATCTGGCGGCTCTTGTTGACAGTGTCTTTGGGGAAGAGTAAAAGTCCGGTTTTTCTTGGAGCAGAAGCAATGTGGTACCTCAGTAGCTCTGCTCTGGCTTACCGTGAAGGAGGCCACTCACTATCCCCAGGTAGCATCCTGTGTCCTCAGCCCTCTGGTCTCTGACTTCTAAATGCATGTCTCTTGCTTCCCTTTTAACTTTCGCTATCACGTTTAAAAGCCTTCATTTGATTTCTGAATTTCAGGAAAATATTCCGTATTTGCAGAGGCTCTCTGGGTTTTAGATGTGGACTCGTTCCCTTGAGTCACTGGCCCTAAGACTATCAAATAGCATTTTCCTTCTCCTCAACGGTCACACTCACAACGAGGGTTAGGCACCAGTGTCACAGAATTTGGGAGCTGTACCGAAGCAACAGGTTCAAAATCTCTTCCAAGTGTTAATAGCCTGAAACCTTTTTGGGCAATTTAAAACTTACTTATATTTACCGACTTAATGCTGAGACAGCTGAATGGCTCATTGGGTAAGCCTGACTCCTGAGCTTGATCCCTGGAAGGAGAGAACAAACTCAGAGTTGTCCCCTGACATGGTCACACACCACACCATACCACACACACACACACACACACACACACACACACACACACACACACACCTGATACATTATTTTTAAAAAGCGAAGTGTAGCACTATCGTGATCACTGTAGCCCCGGCGTTAGGGAGGCAGAGCTGTGAGGATCCTGAAGGCTTGCTGCCAGCCAGCCGGAGCTGGCACTCACCAGGTTTCACTGAGAGACCGAGTTTCAAAATGCAAGGTGGAGCTGGCGAGATGACTCATTGGGTAAAGGGCTTGCTGCAAAACCGTGAAGACCTGAGTTCAGATCCTCAGAACCCATATAAAGCCCGACTTCAGAGCTGCCTGGCCTGTCTAGCTGAAATGACAAGGGCCAAGTTCAAAAAATAAAATAAAAATAAAAAATAAAATAAAGTAGAGTGTGGTGTAAAGCGCTGGAGGACACCTGGCACTGGCTGTCGGGCTCCACACACAGCAGAGAACAAACCTACTCACAACCCACACCCTCACGCAAAAACGTGGGTGACTGTCTCTGAGGAATGCCTGAGGTGCACCTCTGGTCTTAAAAGGCACGTGCACACTTGCACACACGTGTGCATACAAACACAGTGCATACACAAAGTGAGGGTTTATAGTGAATTTAGTCTCCTGGAGTCTGGGGTCTTTCATATGATTGTACATGGGAACCATCACATTTTTTTAGAGGAATTTGTTTGTTTTGTGTAGCTGTAATAAATGCCATATAACCAAAAGCAACTTGGGAAGGAAAGATTCATCTTCCACCTCCAGATAACAGTCAATCACTGAGGAAAGTCTGAGTAGGAACTCAGGGGGGACAGGAACTCAAACACTGCAGAATTTCAAAAGCAAGAAAGAGCTTGGTGCCTCACCTAGTATCTGAGATAGAACTACAAAGGAAGCCCAGCCTCCTAAACATGAAGTCTGTTCCCCGTTTCCCCGCCAGCCCACCTCTCCTCCCCCACCCCTTACTGCGCTGGAAGACATGGAAGGCCCAGGCCCGGGCTTCCCAGTGACGTGCTAGCACGCGGTGTCACATGGAACCAGGCCACACAGTGCAGACAGCCAGGAGAAGGAGTTACAGAGGACAGGGCCCACCGCTCCAGAATCCAGACCAGTGAGCCCGGGAGAGTTGTGCACTCCACATTCTTATCCTTGTTCCCGGAGTCTGGACCAGACAGAGCTCAAACTCTGATCAGGGGAAACGCATGGAGCAGCAATCACACACGTTTCTGGGTGCCAAAAAATGAGCCACTGCACCTACTACAAAACCTTCAGTAGGGTGTCTGTCTCTTTATGCTCTACACTGGAAGGCTTGGCACCCTTCTGGAGGTGTCAAAACTCTACCTTAGTTTATTCGTTTGTTTTGGTCAATTTGACACAAGCTACAATCATCTGGAAAGAGGAAATCTGTTGACCTGTATGCAAGGCTGTGGGGTATTTTTCTGATTGATAATCCATGTGGGAGGGAGATCCAGGTCTTCGTGGAGGGTGCTGTCCCTGGGCAGGTGACCCAAAGCAGGCCTGAGCAAGCCATAGGAAGGAAGCCAATAAGCCCCGTTCCTGCATGGAACTTGGGTTCCTGCCTTAATCCTATCCTGACTTGGCTTCAATGGGTGATTGTTACCTGCAAGATGAAATAAAGTGTTTCTTTCTCCAGTTGCTTTTGGTCATGGGGTTTATCACAGCAACAGAAACCTAACTAGGACCGTTCCCATAGTAGCGGAATTGACTGTGAGCTTCAAACTAATGTGCAACATGGACTAAAACTCCATTTTGTTTCAGTTAGCTCTGGAGCTGTAGATGGAGTAGAACATAGAAAAGCAGCTCTGGGCCTTGGTAACCACCAGGGCCTTAGATCCTGGGTGCCCTGCTTGCCATCAGCACCGTCACTGTTATTGTGTGAGAAACAGGATTACCAGCATCAAGGGTTTACCAGGAAAGGATGCACCTTGCCCCAGGTTCATGGTGTTTAAACAGGTGATGGATCCAGCTAATATCCCTGTTTGAAGATGATATAGTCGCAGCCTCTGTGGTTTTGTAAGCCAGAAAAAAAAAAGTTTAATGGTTCAATTAGCTCCTTGAGGAGAGATGTGGTGCCTGAGATCTGCCAAATAAGCAGCATGTAGCCTCTGTGGGAGAAAAGGAGTCAGCGACTTCTGTAGAAGATGCTGCTTCCTGCACAGCCAGATGCAGTACGCATTTTCTTATTGCTTTTTCCCAATAGCGGTGCTCAGGGGGGATAAACTTTACTTAACCTAATTAATTTTAATCACAGCTTTCAAATCTCATACTGTGAAAAGAATTACAAATTGGAATACATTAATAGAAGCCATAGTTTATGCTGCAAGCTAATCATGAAATGTGCATTTACATTTTCTGCATGAGTTTGCAATTATCATTGAAATAAAAAAAATCTGTTATGTCCTTTTAAATTACCAAAATGTGAACAGCAGATTGAGCAGGCTTATTCTCTCTCTCTCTCTCTCTCTCTCTCTCTCTCTCTGTGTGTGTGTGTGTGTATCTATGTGTGTGCAAAATTACTAGAAGAATGTCTAAATTTCCAAGAAATCGATGACTACCTCCATTTGAGTTACCGTGAGACACGTTTGATAGTGCTCCAGTATGTCTTTGTTTTTGAAATAACCTTTAAAACTGATGCTGCAAAAGTCTCACCTGCTATAACAAGCAGTCCTCTGAATTCCATCCAGAGATATATATTCATATCTCTTCACTCTTCCCTCCCCTTCCCCAAAACATCATACACACATAACTTTGTCTTTGGGTTCTGTGTAGTTTTCTTTTTTCTTTTTCTTTTTTTCTTTTCTTTTCTTTTTTTTCTTCAAGACAGGGTTTCTCTGGGTAGCCCTGGCTGTCCTGGAACTCACTCTGTAGGCCAGGCTGGCCTTGAACTCAGAAATCCACCTGCGTCTGCTGGGATTAAAGGTGTGTGCCACCACTGCTCAGCCTGTGTAGATTTCCGCACTGTGAATATAAGAACATTCTAACTGGTTCCTCAAAGGATTAGAGATAGTTTAAAGAAAACACAGGAGGTATACTAATAAAATTTTAATAAAAAATAGTTTTGGGGCTGGGTGGTAGTGCCTGTCTTTAATCCCAGCACGTGGGAGGCAGAGGCAGGCCAATCTCTGTGAATTAGAGGCCAGCCTGGTCTACATAGCTAGTTACAAGACAGCCAGGGCTATACAGAGAAACCCTGTCTTGGAAAACAAAACAAAACAAAACAAAAAAGGCATTGGGCTGGAAGGACAGTTGCATTGGTAGGAGCTTGCCTAACACACACAAAGGGTTCAGTTTCCCACATCACATAAAACTGGTTGTGATGGCACACCTGTAATCTCAGCAGTAGGGTGGTAAGGGCAGGAGGTTCAGAGGTTCAAGATCATCCATATCTATATCTACCTATACCTATATACCTTTACCTTTACCTTTACCTTTACCTTTACCTTTACCTTTACCTTTACCTATACCTATACCTATACCTATACCTATACCTATACCTATACCTATACCTATACCTATACCTTTACCTTTACCTTTACCTTTACCGTTACCTTTACCTTTACCTATACCTATACCTAGCTATACATGATGTATGCACACACATGATATATGCACACACATATACATACATACATACATACATACATACATACATACATACATATTGTGAGTTGAAGGTCAGCCTGGGCTATAAGACACAAGCTTGGTGGAATGTTCTGGGATTACAGTGCAGGTGTGACTGTCCCCACCTCACAGACAGGAGACCTAGAGAATGACCACAGAGCTTGGGTCTAGAAATCTCACTGGGATGGTGAGGAAATACAGAAAGAACAGAACAGCTGGGTCAGGTAGGCTATGTGTGCTCTGATGGAGTGTCATAAACTATGACAGCAACTAGAAACCCAGCCTCTTGATTTCTGTACAGCCTAGGGGGAGGGGCTTGCTCCTCTCAGTAAGAGGTTTCTGTAGGGGAGCAGTTCGTACTGGGAAGGGAAAAGCTGTGGTTGCTGGCTTTTGCACACATTGATCAATCATAAACATTTGTGCTTGCACACACTGCTGACATTTGTGCTCAGGCCAGGGGAAGGCTTTGCCTGTTTCCCATGGGTCTGAGGCCTTGATCTTTGACATGGGTGCCCATATCAGACAGTTCATTCACTCAGGGCTTCCCCAGTGCCCATAGAGAGAATGGCTTTAAAGCAGTAGGATTTTCACCTACAGTTTTAGGTTTAGAGAGACCTGGATGGGGTTTTGTTTGTTTGTTTGCTTTGCTTTTTGTTTTTGTCAACTTGACTCAAGCAAAGATCATCTGAGAAGAGGAACTTCAATTGAGAAAATGCCTCCTCCATCTGATTGCCTGTAGATAAATCTGTGAAGCACTTTCTTGATTGGCGATTGATGTGGAAGAGAGGGCCCAGATCACTGTGGAGGATGCTACTCCTGGACGGGTGGTCCTATAAGAAAGCAGGCTGAGCAAACCATGGAGAACAAGTCAGTAAGCAGCATTTCTCCATAGCTTCATCTTTAGTTCCTGCCTCCCTCAACCCTGACTTCCTTCAAGGATGGACTGTGATATGGAAGTGTAAGAAAAACCTCTTTCCTCCCCGAGTTACTCTTGGTTGTAGTGTTTTATTATATGGCAACAGAAACCTCTGTAGCAAGGCTCCTGACACTTAGAAACACAATTTTAGAATTTGCTGAACAATATGGGCACTTTTTCTTCTTGGCGGGCAACGATTCTAACAAAATTTTTATCCAAGATGGCTTCAAGGTGCCCACTAGTCAGTTTATTTACCTCTGTACATACCAACTAATATTGTGCGTCTGGGTGGTCCTACCCAGGGGTAGATCCCCAACTGAACCGGGATGGTCAGGCCAATTGTACTAGGGGAGTCTAACATCATGTACCCCACTTTCAATCAGACACTGCTGTTTGGATCTATCACTTCCTGTCTGAGATTCTTGGCTTATGGGTAAGGATTCTTTCTCATTAGTTTTTAGAAGGGACAGCAGACAACCGGACACGTCTGAAGGAGCATGTGGATGTGTGGGTTAAGTGTGGCTCTACCCTGTGCCTGCTGGGAAGTCAGGCTGCTATAGAAGGGCTCCACACCTTAAGCATTTCCTGTCAGCTAGATTAAAGTCTGTTTGTAGGGTCGTTGACCCTGATTGCGATACTCTGAGTTTAATGTTGACTGGACACAAGTCAGACTCACCTGAGTGGGGGGTCCTGATTGAAGCGCTGTCCTGATTGCCTTGATGGGTGCAGGAAGACCCAGCCCAACTGTGGGCAGCCTTCTCTTTTAGTGGTCTACACAAAACGGCTGTGGCACAAGAGAGGTGACGTGCCTTTGCTCACTTGCTGTTAAAGTATTTTCCATGTCCAATCATATTTGGTCCATGGAAGGCCTGTGATTGGACAGGGAAAAGGGGCCAGAGCTAGAGTTGTGCGAGAGGGCACACTTTCGTGAGAGAGTCGCAGGTCGGAGAATCAGAAATATTGCTTTTACTGTATTGGCATCTTGTTATTATGTTTATAATACACATAAATCTAATTGGCTAACTAAGAAGCATTAAAAGTCACACCTCTATCTGGGGGTCGGGTGGTGAAAGGTGGCAGAATGTGGGATGAGTGGGGGGGGGGCTTTGCGTGGAAGCAAGATGAACTCGCGGGGACTCCCACCCTGTTGTGAACGTCTTGGCTCTTGTGTCCTGCCCTTGTGATCATGCTTAACCTCTGCTGGAGAGATCTAGGCCTGTTTTCTGAGTGCTAGCTCATTCCAGTTTCTACCACCTTTCTTTCTACTCTTCCAATCAGGTATCCCCAATCCTCCATGCAGGCCCCTGAGGGTCTGCCTAGGCTCCATAGATGAGCATAGGAGGAGATAGTGAGGGGGTAAGACCTGGCTCTTCACAGTGTGGCCAGCAGTGCTAGAAATACAGACAGTGGAGCTGGGGACTCGGTGTGCATCTCCACAAATCTACAGGTGAGCCCCGTGCACATGGGAGACAGGAAAGCATGGCTGGGGCTCCCAGGATGCAAGGGGTTCCCAGCCATTGCCTAGAACTTCAGAAGATCTGGCTTCCTCCCTCTCTAGGTGCCCACATACCATGCTGTTTTTCCCTAGCCCCAGCCTTAAGGGGTCTCTTCTGAGAGCTTCATGAGTTCTTGCCATGCTCCTTAAATGTCGCTAATCTACATAAACTGTCAGTCCAGCCTGAGCCTCCATCTTATTCCCACAAGCTTGAGGGAAATGGCATTATGACAACATTTCTACTCCTGCATGACATCACAAAGTTGTTGTGTGTATCATTTGCACTCTCAGTAACACTGCAGGCACACGGGAGTCAGGGGCTGGGTAGGCATAGTTATTCATCTTTTGGTTTCTGACACATCATAGATACCCTAAAAATGCGTATTGCATAAGACAGAACAAGCTGAGCCTGGTGTGAGGGGTTTCCCTTTGTCCATTGAAGTTTAATTAGGATGAAGTAAAATTACTGAAGATTCAAAGCATTTGGGGAATTTCTGTAAAACCTTACAACCAAAGTGGAAAAAGCAGATCAAAGGGAAATTAGATGGCAATTTGTGTGTGTGTGTGTGTTACTGACATTTTAATTAGAGAGTGTTTTCTCATAGAAATGAACTCCTAGGGAAATACTTGAGACCTTAGAGTGTCCTTCTTCACGGTTTCCCTCCAGCTAACACAGGACCTGCTGAGAAGCCTTTGTCAACACAGCCAAGGAGGCCCACAGCAGAGCATTTAGCTCTGTGCCTGCTAAAGCACACCTTTCTCCCCTCCTGGCCCTGCAGGAGTGAAAAGCTCATGTGGTGGTCAAGATTTGCTGCTGAGAGGTCAGAGGTGCTGGAAATAAACTTGCTGGGCTCCATCTGTGTGAACCTTCACATGGGAAAAATAATCTGTTTATCTCACATAACAGCAATGCTAAGAAGATTGAAAATTTATGACCAGAACTATGCCACAGCAAACAAATCTCTTGCACCAAAAATTAGGAATTGTCTCCGTTTAGGATTTGTTTGTTGTTTGGTTGCTATTGGTTTTTCTTTTTTTGAGATGAGTTCTCACCACACAGCCCTGGCTGCTGGGGCTAGAGGTTATCAGCCAGCACTCATGACCAAAACCTAGGCATTTCCAAACTTAAAAAAAAAATACTTTATGTGTATATTTTGTCTGCATGTATGTATGTACACCATGTGTGCCTGGTGCCCCCAAAGGTCAAAGAGTGCATTGGACACTGGAACTGGAGTTAGGGGTGATTGTGAATCACACATGGGTGTTAGGAGCTAAACCCTTGTCCTAGGAACTGAACCTTGGTCTTCAGTAAGAGAAACAAGTGATCCTTCCTACAAAGCCTGCTTTCTGTCTCTGAGATGTAGATTCTAAAAATAGAATACACTTCACTTTGTGGGATTCGAACTCTAATTTTGCTCATTTCTATATAGATTGATAAAAACCAGTTTGGATTTGTGTTTGGGAATGTCTCACTTTAATGACCCTTAATCCACTGGTAGATGTACTTAAGATGGTTGAGGAGTTAAACTAGCTTGCTTTGCTTCTTTTTCTTTGTTTCTTTGTCTCTCTTTTTTGTCTCTTCCTTTCCTTTCTTTTCTTTTTTCTTTGTTTCTGAGACAGGCTCTTGGCTGGCCTTGAAATCACAGAAATCCACCTCCCTCTTTTTCCCTGTGCTGGGTTTAGAGATGTGCCTGGCTTAGTTAACTAGACCCATGTATTCTGCTAAAACCTCAAAGCTTGGCTTGTAGAAAAGAGAGTTAACCTGTGTGTAGTGACCCTTGCAGGGTAATCTTGGCCCCTCCTTCCTAGCATACACAGCCACTTACTGTGGTGTAGGACTTGCTGAGACTCAGCCTTACAGCCCAGCCAGGCCAAGTTCTAAATACCAATCAAAATCAAAATCTGATCTGAGAAATCAGGAGAGAGAGAGAGAGAGACAGAGTAAACGTGGAAAGGAGGGAGAGAAGGGATAGAGATGGTGGTTTGTGGCTGGGGGAGAGAGAAAGAAAAGGATGTAGGGATAAGAGAAATAAGGGATACAGAGAGAAAGAGAGAAAGGATGCAGGGATGAGAGAAATGGGAGAGAAAGAGAGAAGTGTTAGCCACTGCTGTTTAGTCACCTCTAGTCTGAGTGTTCCAGAGGTATCCCTCAGGACCTGACCTGGGCCCCTCTTCCTTTATACTCAGATCAGTCTTCAGCCACAGGATCTAATTCTTACACCAAAATGGTGACAAAGGTTTGTGATTAGTTGTACCAGGATCTGTGGTCACTGGATGTCTCTTTTAGTAAAAGCAAGGAAGCAAATAAGAAGCAAGACCCAACGGTCCTGGGTTCATCTATGCTTACTTTACCTTTTTATTGTGTTAAAATACAGGCTTTGGCCAAGAGTGGTTGTACATACCTTTAAGCCTAGCACCAGGGAGACAGAGACAGGTGGATCTCTGTGATTTTTAGGCCAACCTGGCCAATATGCTAAGACCCTGTCTTTAAACTACCTAAATAAACAAATATAAAAATCATAAAGTTTAACTCTTCAACCACCTTAAGAGTATCCATCTAGAGATTAAGGAAGTCCTGTTCAGACATCTCCAGAATCTTTTCCCTCTCCAAATTGCAGCATGGAGACCATCAACTCCAGTTCCTTACCACGTATGGTGGGTTGAATATGCTTGGTCCATGGGGAGTGGCACTATTAGGAGGTAGCCTTGCTGGAATAGGAGTGGCCTTGTTAGAGGAAGTGTGTCACTGTGTGGACGGGTTTTGCGGTCTCCTAGTGCTCAAGCTCTGCCCAGTGCTGAAGTGACCCTCCTCTGGCTGCCTTCAGGAGACAGTCTCTATTTTCCTGGCTGCCTTCTGATCGAGATGTAGAACTCTTAAGCTCCTTCTCCAGCACCATGTCTTCCTGGACTCTGCCATGCTTTCCACCATGTTAATAATGGAATGAACCTCTGAAACTGTAAGCCATTCCCAATTAAATGTTTGTTTTTCTAAGAGTTGCCTTGGTCATGGTGTCTCTTCACAGCAATAAGCCTCTAACTAAGACCCCTAACTGATACACCTCCTCCAGCCTCTGATCTCTATAGTTCCCTCCTCTGAGGGGAGTCACACCATCTTCTCGTGACTGGCATGCCTTAGTACATGACTTCTTAGTGCTTTGTGGGGTTACCTACACAGCATGGGCCAGAGCGTCCTTCTTCTTAAAGGCTGGATAATATAATATGTCATGGTGTGCACCGACCATCTATTTTCATCCAGGGCTGCTGATACCTTCCAGCTAGCAGGAATGTGGGTATACAAATTGTTATTTGAGTCTGTTTTCATTCTTGTGTCTATATATCCGGAAGTAAAATTCTGAATTATACATTTATTGCCTTTAATTCTTTGAAGCAACTCTGGCTGTAGTTAAGGAACTTCATAGATATTTGTAGGAATTTTATCTGAACTTTGTCATTGGATTTGCGGTTTCTCTTTTCTTGTTTCTCACCTGCCTCCTCTCCCCCCCCCCCCTTTTCTTTTCCCACAGGATCTAATGTAGCCTGTGATGGCTTTGAACTCCTTATGAGTCGGAGGGCAACTCTGAACACATCTTCCTGCCTCCATCTCACCGTGCTCGGATTAGAGGCATGCACCAGTACCACACCCAGTAAGGTCTGTTTGTTTGTTGTTTGTTTGACTAACAAGGTAGAAATACAGAAGAGGCCATTTGTAAGCTCATCAGGTGAGTGTAGAGGTCAAAGACCAGGAACTGAGATTCTTTTTTGCCTCTGTGTCAGTAAACTAGGCAGTCTGACATGTCACTAATTAGATTTTAAAAATCAATAAAGTAGCATTTTTATCATATGGCAAAATAGCTACCTTGACATTTTATAACAAAACCAAGTGGCCTCCGCAAGTGGCCTCCGTCTGAGGCGAGCACAGACTTCTCTGGTGAGGTTTGAATGTTGGTGAGAAAATGTCATTGTTCACAGAGCTTGGCTTCCTTTGCCTGCATCACCCTCTGCCCTTCTGGAAAGAACTCAGACTATGGGAGGGGCCTGCCTCCCATTAAAAGACTGTTTCCATGGCAACTGGCCTTCATCTTTAGAGTAAACCAGGAAATTCTATTAAAGGATCAGCCAGGCAGTCAGCTGCTTCTGGAATAGGGTTTGATATCAGCTGTTGGCTTCACTCACCCATGCTGCCCAGTAAACTTTTGGATTTGGCAATCTTGCTTTTGTCCAATGTAGGAAATTAAATAAAAGTATGTGAAGCCGAGTATGCAGGCTGGGTCCTGTAGTGTGCCTTCGCTGTGACCGCAGGAGCTGTGCTCAAAGCTGGAGAGGAACTGTGAGGTCAGCTGGAGAGGACAGAAACCGACTGCTCTCAGGGGGACTCCATTGGAGATGGATTTCATCTTGGCTGTGAAAAAAACCGGCTCCAAACATGAGCAAATAAAAGGCAAATAATGGAATTACCTCACACGGAGGGCTTGCATTTTTCTAGAAGCAACTTTTAAAGCTTCCCCACTATTAGTCACTGGGCAGGAGGTTTGGGCAGCTTCAATGGACCAATGTGATAAGAATGTACGAAATCAATGTAATTTTCAGATTCTTCAGATCTTCAAATAACACATCTCAATTCCAGTGTACATCACAGGGAGTTTCTCAGAAGTTCAGAGAATTCAGCTAACCTTTTCCCCTTTGAGAGCAACAGCACCTGATCATATTGTAAATGGAACTTCCTATTGGCTTTCCTCTTTCTTTGTAAAAGCTAATCAATCACAAATCACTATATTCCCTTGACTTTCCAATACAGTTCCTAGGTAAAATACCAATATTCAATAACAGCTTGAGATGCAGTGACTGACATTCTGGAGGTGTGACTGGTAAGTTTCCGTAATGCTTTTGGACAGCGGACTTCAAAATGCTGTGAAGGGCGGAGAGTTGGTGCGGCAGTTAAGAGCACCAGCCGTTCTTCCAGAGGAACCAGGTCTAATTCCCTGCACCAACATGGCAACCCACAGGTATCTGTTACTCCAGTTCCAAGGGATGTGATGGCCTTTTCTGGCTTCTGCAGGTACTGAGTACACAGGCACAGACATGCAGGGAAAACACCCTTTAAGAAAGATTATCAGTCTTTCTTAAAATAGAAAAAGACCTCAGAGGAGGCCAGTTTCATAGTATGCAATTCATTTTACTGCAGTAGAAGAAAGCACAAAAGAATCTGCAGCTCACTGGTGGCCAGAGTCAGGGTCAGGGTCAGGGTCTGACGAAGTTGGATGTTTCCAGATTCTTGGGCCTTTATTCAAGGAACTGAAATGAAGATTCCCCCAGAATCACAAGAATAGCAAGATTTTTTTTTTTAAAACTAAAAACAAAGCAATGGTACAAATTAGCAAGAAATGCACAATCAAGACTGACAGCAAGACATTGGTGAGAAAGGGTAACCATAGGCTGTGACTGTTGTTTACAGCTTCCTTTTATGGGGTTCAATAGGAGGAGGGCAGTTACTGATGGTGTAATTTGGGTGGGTATCTGTTTTGACTGACAGGCATGGATTATATAAGTCCTCGTTCCCTGTACATGTCCCTTCCCTTAATACAGGAATTTCAATAATCTGCATGCCTGCTTATGCAGCCTTACTGGTCTCTGTCCCATCTGATCCTCAACTCTGTAAATCTATCTAGAATGTCCTGTACAAAATGTAAACTCCAGCCACGATCACTCATTTCTTCAATTATTGAATGTTTTTCTTTCTTGTTTTTTCTTTCTTTTCTTTTTTTTGTTTCTTTCTCCCTTCCTTTCTTGTTTGTTTTCTTCCTTTCTCTTTTCTTTCTTTTTTCTGTGACAGGGTCTTGCTAGGAAGCTGTGGCTAGTCTGGAACTAGACCTTGAACTCCCAGAGATACACACACCTATTATCTCTGCTTCCTGAGAGTACTGGGTTAAAGGCATGTGCTGCCACGCCCAGTTGGATAACTAGTTTTGAGTACCTGCTTTGGGGGGATACGGTGCAGAAAGAAGTCAGACAAAATTTCTGCATGGTTTACAAACTAAGGAAGAAACAGGGAGCGGAGAGGATTGGAGGAATAAGTGCATGCACTTACTATGGAGAAGGAAGGACACAATTACCTAATGAGTGAGCACCAAGCCACCAGCATAGCAGCTGCTTGCCCTTCACTCCTCTTTCAGGGAGTGAACGAAAAGGTAAATAAATGCTTTACATTTTTCAACAGGGTGGTCCTGAGGCAGTAAGGAAGTAGTATGTGTCAGGAGATCTGAAAATACTGTGCTGAGTGAAAGTGAGAGGCCAAACCTACTCCATCTTGGAACCAGCCTCCATCTTAAAAGAAAAAAAAGAAAGAAAGAAAAAAGACCTGAGAACTTGGCCCACAGCTGAACCCAAGCTGCACCCAAATACCAAGGAAGGACCCCACGGCTTGTCCTCGGCCAGAGTCATCCCTAGCTACTTTCTAGCAAGAGCTAATCAAAGATTAGTTTGATTGTTTCAGATTTACTTTCAGACTGTTCGTGATTGTGGTCTTGCTTCAGAGCACCCACCTGTAGGCTTAAATAGTCATTCAGTTAGATGCTTGACAGGCAAGACCTCACGTCACGTATTTCCATTTCCTATAAAACCTTGTTCCCATGAAAGTTCGGGGCTGCCTCACCAAAAACTGTCCTGTGTGCCGGTGGCGAGTAAGCCCAAGATAAGTTTGTAATAAAGAGACCCTAATGTGATCACATTGGAAATGATTCCTTGGTGGACCTTTGGGAGTTCATGAATGCTTCCTGGCACAACAGAAGGAGCTAGACATAAAAGAAGCTTCCTTTAATAAGAAATATCCTGAGTAGGTAACCTATAGACCCAGAAAGAGTAGTGTGTGCTCCACAGGCTGCAGAGGAGAGATGAGAGTTTAAATGGGGGAGAATGTTCTGTTGAGGGGTGTAAAATGTTTTGGAATTAGAAAGTGCTAGTGGTTGCCCGAGCCCATGAAGACAGGAAATGCTACTCAAAGGTGCATATTAAGATAGTTATGTTAAAAAATAGCATAGCAGGGAGGACTTATTTAGATAAGACAGTAGGGAAGATTCCTCTGAGAAAGTGACATTTAAGTTTAGACTTAAAGACCAAGTACAGGTTAGCTGGGAAGGACGGTCATGGCCACTGGCAAGAAGGGAGTGATCCTCTGTGGCCATTCAGTAGTGTCTCCATCTCACCCCGGATATCAAAGCTAGTGAAGAGATGGAGGCAGGGGACAGTCACAGTGCAATCTACTTGCCAGCAAGGTCCCATAGTAAGGAGGGCTGAGTTCACCTTCTCCCTCCCTTCACCCTAGAATCACATTCCTGTATAGAAGGTGTCTAAAAGAAAAGGAAGAATGTGACCGCAAGGCAGTGAGGACTTTCATTACAAACACAGATACAATTGTTGCCTTGTGTGGGTTGTTCTAGGCCTCTGTGTGCTGGGTGGCGGGGAGTGGAAACCAGCTTCTCACAGCCTGGGCAGCCTTCTGGTTCTGAGATATAGCCTTTGACACAGCTGCTATGTAGGCAGCACAGGGGTGAGGCAGCTCTCCGGGGTCTCCGTATAAAACCACTAATCACATTGATGAAGGCTCCAAGCTCTCCATCCACAAGACCTGGAAAGAGACTTAAACATTGTCATGCTTGCTGAGGACTTCAGCAGAGACACGGAAGATGGCATATTCATACCACAGCAGTCACAGTGACACATTCGTACTTGGATGAACAGTGGGTACTATACAGTTATGCCAGTGTGCAGTGTTACGATTTAGTCAGAATTGCTATCTATTAGGACAAAATGGTCAAGGAAACGGGGTCTCCTCCACTGTGACAGTAAAAAGCTTACCTATACAAAACTGATAGAGCAAGAAACAGAATAGGCACAATATTTACAAATATGAGGTAGAACAACCCAGTTGAGAGTTAGAGCGCAGCAGTCGCAAATCATTTTCTAAAGAGTCATTTTGACTTAAAAGTGTACGAATAACCCTAAAAGCCAAAACTTATCATTAAAATGTTCTAAAAAGCAAATGGATCGACTTGCTGAGGTAAATGAAGAGCGCTTTGTGGCAGTGCTGGCCAGGGCACACTGGACGCAAGCAAGAAGATGTGCAGGTGTGAGCTGGTCTATCAGGCTGAAGCGTAGGAGTGAGTCAGCATCTGCCCTCTTGTTAAACACAGAGCTTTGAGGAGGTTTCATTACTGTCAGGCTGAGAAGAATGGGGGTGAGGTGAGGACGTGATGAGAGCCCCTCCCCTATTACAACACTCATACTTCGCTTAAAGGGTGGTGGTCAGCCCTACCATGCAGCCAAGGAGAAATTGCCATATGCAAATATGAGAATTACCATATGCAAATATGAGGTGACCATATGTAAATATGAAACAGGTTCACAGAAAGACCTTGGGCTGCCTGATTGGTGTTCGTCTGAATGCTGGGGACGAGGACTCACAAAGAGGACGTTTTGAAACGCAGTGTAGAGATAGGGCTTTGCACAGTTCACCGCTGGAATTGGACGTGACTGGAGCATGCCACTCAGCTCTCACTGGGCTGGGGAGCTTGACCCTCAGGCTTGGTGGAGGCTGTGTGCAGGGGGACTGCTGCTCTGTGCTTTGCCACTGTGCTGGTCATCCTGGCCCAGAGAAGCAGTAATATAGCTTTGCAGCGCTAGCTTCTCCATGCTTTGACTTTTGGTTGCGTGAAAGGCTCTTAGTCACGACAGGATTTTTCAAAAGGACCATGGAGCACTTACACTGACATAATTGTGTCTGTGGGAGGTTTTAGCTTTTTTGAAAAGGAGGAATCAACAAATTCACTCTGAATCTACTCCCCACTTCAATGAGTTTTATCACCAAGACTTGACAGCAGAGTACGAAACTAATACAAGCAATATCAGGGAACTAAACGCTTTATAACTGGTGAGGTTTGTTTGCTGTTGTCTAGGGATTGTTTGTTTTTGAGCTCTTATACAACCCAGGCTGGAACTCATTTTGTGGATGAAGATGATGCTGAACTTTGTGTTCTCCAGGCCCCTTCCCTCTGAATGCTGGGATTAGAGCCGGAGCACCACAATGCCTGGTTTATACATGATGGGGATTGAAACCCAGGGACTCAAAGCGTATCCACGTACAACTGGGTTCCATCCCCACCCCCCAGACATCAGCACTGGATCTAAGCCAGTCCTGAGCTTACTTTCTGCGTATGGGCTGGGCTTATGACGAGATCAGACTGTGAGGTGACTGCAGCTTACTAGGACGAGGGCAAGTCTGCTTCCACCTGTGCGTCTTCTCAGTCACCTGCTGCCCTTTCGACTTCAAAGCAAGCTTCATCTGGGACCAGATATTACCAAGCACCCTGGAGTGATTTTACGACAGCAGACATAAGGCAAACCTGCAGGACTGTGGCAAACCTTTCTGGTACCAATTGTGAACCCCGAGGTTGTGACTGTGACATTGTGACCCCCTGTCTCGGTTTCTTTCCCTTTTCAATGTTTTTTTTTTTTTTTCTGAACACATACTCACAAATCACTAACAAGACAATTATTATTTAGTAAGGAAAAACAGCAACAACAGACACTTATGTGCTCGAAAGGCCTGCTCAAGCAGGACATCCCTGAGAGGAAAGATACCACGCTTCAATGGCTGACCTTTCTAACCACCATAAAAATAAGGCAATTTGGAACAAAGGTGATACAAGAAATCTTTTAAGTAACAAATCTTTCTAGATTCCATTGGGCTTTTAAAATATGAAAAGAAGACAACCCTCACACGTGCAAGTAAGCAGTGTTGTGTTTAAGCTGTGGCAGCTTCATGTTGATGAATCCGCCTCTTGCTCACACATGAAGTCAGGAAAATACAGCCTGCCTGAAAATTCTTCGCACCTCGGACCAGCTTCCTCTGCACTTGTCACTGTGACAGGTTGCTATTTATAGCACGGCACCCTGCTCAGTGCCTCAAGTAAGCTCTAAGGAAGAATGGCGGCCACAATACATCATAGGGAGCCACGCTGACTCAGGTGTTGGTTGACTTAGGCAAGAAAAAGAAATGTGTGCCTTGCTTTATAGGCCTCCCCAAAGTGCTTGTGATTTATTGGTCGGAAGTCACAAAGGCAGCACACAGCTTGAACTGCAAGCTGACCAGGCTAGTCCTGGAAAAATGAGACTCACCCGATATCCTGTTATTGTGGATATTGTGGGATGAGTGAAGCCAGCTTCCAAACTAACCCATCCTTCTGTCCTGTTCTCAGTGTTCTGACGCCAGCCCCTAGCTGCTCGCTCATAATCTACACCCTGGCCAGCATCTCATAACCTACTTGAGTGAGCAGCGAGCAAAGCAGAAGGCAGAGCAAGGTGAGCTTGAAGGAGGCTCCCTGCGGCATCTAGTCCTGGTGTCCGTTCTACACGGAGGTGCATTTCCCTGCGGCATCTAGTCCTGGTGTCCGTTCTCTGAGGAGGTGCATTTCCCTGTGGCATCTAGTTCTGGTCCATTCTACGCGGAGGTGTATTTGGTGACAAGTCTTGCTAGCATTCTGTTGCTGAGTCTGTGCACACATTTATAAGTTTTGTGTCTTCAGAGAAGAAACTAGGATTCGTTGCTCAGAGACGGATGACTATCCCTCCATTTGTTTCCCTCAGAAGACAATACAGTTCCTGACGACTTTCCTCTAATGCTTACAGTGATCAAAACTTTTCCGGGGATCCAGAGAGTTTATAACTCATCTTTGCAGAAGCTCTTTGCTCATGTGTGAGTCTACAACAGATTTGACATTTCCCTCTAAAACCATAAAATCCACCCAGTCCAGTTTAAGGGAAAACATAGAATCCATTGTAGACTCACACACGAGCATTCAATGTCTGCGAAGGGGATCAGGTATATGTCATCTATAGCATCCCTGGAACACAACTTCACAGCTGTTGAGTGAAAAGCCCAAAAAATCAAAACCGAAAAACTATTGATTGTTGCTTCACCACAAATACGACAATAACTCCGAGTACATCTAAATTTAAAAGCTAAACCAGATAATTTCTAAAAAATAAGGGTAGGGAAATCTTTGGTATCTTGGGTTAGGTAAATCTTTTTTTTTTTTTTTTTTGGTTGTGAGCCTAGCATATAACAGGGGAGCCATCTCTCAATCTCTATGCAGCACATCAAAGCATATACATCATATACATTTAAAAGTGGATAAACCATATATACATATATACATATACATCATATACATTTAAAAGTGGATAAACCAGCTCCACCTTTTTCATATCCAGACCTGTGCATTGCCCCAGCCCCCCCCCCCCCCCCAGGTAAAAGACTATGCCTCTGGTCCCAGGTATGGGGCACCTCTGCAGAAGTTGATCACGGAGGCCCCAGAGGATCTTCCCCTCCTCCAACAATATGGGCTCGTGCCAGTCCTTTTGGTTGACCAGAGCCAGAGAAGAACCCCTAACACACACACCTTGTTGCAAAATAGAGAGAAACCAAACTGATACTGAGTGATAAAATTCCTCCATGTTGGCTAGCTTTCAAAGTGCTGGAAATTATATATGCTTTCTGCTGGTCACCAGTGGTCTTACTCAGCCGTGAACCCTATGAACCAAACTGATTCAACAGTGTGTTCCCACCTATACTATAACAACTGGTGTGTGTGTGTGTGTGACTGCCCTTTGATTTGACTGGAGACCTCCGTGAGAGGTAGTACATGCCTGGCATCATAAGCTTGGCTAACCACCAGTACCTGGAAGTCCAGACCCAAATATGGAACTACAAATGTTGTTTAACCAAATTGACACACCATCTGTGAGAGTTTGTATATGCTTGGCCCAGGGAGTGGCACTACTAAAAGGTGTAGCCCTGTTGGAGTAGGTGTGTCCCTGTGGGTGTGTGCTTTAAGACCCTCATCCTAGCTCTCTGAAAGCAATATTCTGCTAGCAACCTTCAAATGAAGATGTAGAACTCTCAACTCCTCCTGCACCATGCCTGCCTGTATGCTGCCATATTCCTACCTTGATGATAATAGGCTGAACCTCTGAACCTGTAAGCCAGCCCCAATGAAATGTTGTCCTTATAAGAGTTGTCTTGGTCATGATGTCCCTTCACAGCAGTAAAACCCTAAGACAGCATCTAACTGCCTTTTTGTCGTGACCACCCTCGCCAGCAAGGAATGACGCAACACAGGAAGATCTTCTCCAAGCAGTTTACTCAGGATCCCTGTACAAGCTTCTTCTGACCCCGGAGAGAATCAGCCCAGCCCTTAAATACTAATAGCCAGCCAATCAGGCTTAGCCACGTGGGCATTGCTGATAGGCTGTATCCACGTGGAAGGCGCAAGACTCAACAGGCTCCACCCAAATAAGGACTTGTTTACGACAGGGAGCAATTGAAAGTACTATCAAAAGGATGGCAAGGGCATACTTTTCATTTATGCTTCCCTCCTCTTTATCTAAAGGTGAATAAGGTATATCAAGAGACTTGTTAGAACTAAAAAGACAAGGAAACAACTTAGCATCATGGCATATCAGCATGGGTCTCGGGAACACCAACAAGATCGCCCATCTTGGCTCCATCTACACCAGCATCAATGTCTCACCGAGAATAGGTAACAGCAGGAAGATCTTCATTTTTATTGCAGCGTCTGGTCAGCCGCTCAGGCACCCACAGTGAATCTTGTTGAGTCTGAGGAAACACACAGAATCTCTCGCCCACGCTAACACTGGATCAGGGCCATGCCATAATCCAGTAAGCACATCCTTCCATTTAACATAACCCTTCAAGGTATTATTAGGGCATTGGTGCCGATCAGCTGCAGCACCAGATTTTGAATCATTATCCAGATTCAAAAAATGTAAAGTAAATAATGCCAATGAAAGTCATTCTTTGGGTGTTCTACCATACCCAATTCCCTCTTTTTTGTTAAACATTCCTTAAGGGTACTATGATTATGTTCAACAATGCCTTGGCCCTGAGGATTATAGGGTAGACCATAATTCAAGATTATATTCATTTGCTTGCAAAAGGATTGAAAAGACTGAGCTGTATAGGCAGGGCCATTGTCTGTCTTAAGCTGTTGAGGTTGCCCCCAAGCCGCCCATGCTTCAAGGCAATGTGTAATAACGTTACGTGTCTTCTCTCCACTCAAGGCTGTAGCATGAATGATGCCAGAACAAGTATCCACAGAAACATGAACATATTTTAAAGTTCCAAATTCAGAAATATGAGTAACATCCATTCGCCAAATTTTTAAAGGTAGCAAACCTCTTGGATTAATTCCTAAACTAGGGGGATGATTATAAACAGCACATTGTTGACATTCGAGCACAATTTGCCTGGCATCTGCTCAGGATAATCCAAACCTTCGTTGCAAGGTCTTTGAAGGAACATGAAATTGCTTATAAAAAATTCAGGCATTTTCCAAAACAGAACTCAAAAAGGCATATTCCATTCTAGTGCAACGATCAACCAGATCATTTCCTTCACTTAATGGGCCAGGCAAGCCTGTATAAGCTCGAATATGTTGTATAAAAAATTTTGACTCTCTCAGCCAAATGATCTTTTGTAACTCTCTCAGTAATTGACAAACAGTACTGCTTTGTTTTATAGGTCCGGTCACCTCTAGAATTTTTACAGCATTTACCACATATGCCTAATTGGAAAGCAAATTGAAGGGAAAAAGGCACTTTTTAAAGACTTCTAAGACAATTTGCAGCTCAACCACCTGTGGAGAATTTGGCTGGAATTGATACAGGACTGGTTTCTGATGTTCTACCATATACACCCCACATCCAGTTTTTGATCCATCTGTAAATATATTGGGAGCATCTGGCAAAGGATTTTGTGCAGTTACTTTTGGAAACACAACAGGATGTTCTTTAAAAAAGAAAAGCAAAGGATGCTTGGGATAATGATTATCTATAATACCATGGAAACTACAGCGCAATATGGCCCAGTCATCAATTGCTCCACATAATATTTGCACTTGAAAAGTAGTATATGGAATAATCAGGGAGGTTGGATATCTCCCAAAAACCTGCACGCACTGTTGTATTCCATTAAGGGCCAATTTTGCAACAGCTCTATGTAATGCTCTATGGATTTTGCTGGCGAGGCTTTAGGATGAATCCATAATAAGGGTCCTGCCTGCCATAACAGCCCTGTAGGCTGCAAAAAGGTAGGCAGAATGCACAGGATGATATCCAAGTCCTCTGTGCAACGATATAGTACTGCATCCTGTAGTCCTTGTTCTACCTTCCTCAAGGCCACTCGAGCCTCCTTAGTTAATTGTCTAGGAGAATCCAGGGCTGAATCACCGGCCAAAAGATTGAAAAATGGCCTTAATTCATAATTAGGTATTTTCAAATAGCTTCGGATCCAGTTTATATCACCCAACAACTTCTGAAAGTCATTAAGTGTCTTGAGATTATCCTTTCTAATTTCAATATTTTGTGGAACTACTGTAAGAGGATCCAATCTTGCTCCCAAATAAGAGACTACACTGGTTTTTTGAACCTTATCAGGGGCAACAAACAATTGCTTTCTTCTCAATAATCTTGTTAGCTCTTCATAACCCTGATCCAAAACCTTCTCATCTTTATTACTCAGAAGGATATCATCCATGTAGTGGATGCATCTTACTCTGGAATATTGCTCCCTTAGCGGAGTGATGACAGCACTCACAAATACTTGACACATAGTGGGGCTATTAGCCATGCCCTGAGGTAACACTTTCCATTCATACCTCTTATCAGGTTCCTCGTGATTACAGGAAGGGATGGTAAATGCAAACCGCTCCCTGTCTTTAATGCAGAGGGGGATTGAAAAGAAACAGTCTTTTATATCAATTACTATGACTGGCCAATGGCTAGGTAAGGCAGGCAACAGGGGAAGGCCTCGCTGCACTGGGCCCATCACTTGCATTTGTTGATTAATAGCACGGAGGTCATGAAGCAGCCTCCATTTTCCTGTTTTCTTTTTTATAACGAAAATGGGTGTGTTCCAAGGAGATACTGAGGTTTGAATGTGCCCAAGGGAGAGCTGTTCACTTACTAAGGAATGAGCTGCTGCAAGCTTTTCAGAGGGAAGGGGCCATTGAGGAACCCACACCGGTTCCTCTGTCTTCCATGTGATGGGAATACCCTCCTCAATGGCCCCTAGGAAAAACCCAGACCTTGCCAATCGGGTCTTTGTTGAGCAACAACTGGGCTAGTCCTTCCTTGTAAAAATTTCCCAATGCCCCTTTTTCTTTTAACACTCTCTGCCTTTTCTGATCTTTTCTCTTGTAAGATTTCTAAAGCAGTTTGTCCATCCTCTACAGCCTTACAGCATTTTTGATCTACTAAACAGCCCCTAACAAGCTTCCAAATAGGTCTTACTCCTCCTTTGAGTGTGCCCCAATCCCAGGCAAAGTCCAGATCCTTCCCTAACCTATCCCAGCAGGCGACCGTTAGGCTGCCATAAACAGTGAACCAGGGTGCCACGGGATCACATTCATTAAGAAATCTCTCTAAGGTCGATTTCTTGATCTTTAAATTCTTTGATAAAAGCAGCTCCTGAAGAGCCAGAAAAATTGGATGAGACTGTGAGGTCCCCATTTTAAAAATTAAGGCTCTAAGTCCTTTTACTTGTGATCACCGGGGGTGCACATCGGTCAGCAAAACCAGAACACGACTCCCCAAAAAAGAATGCAGGCAAAAATGTAGGACACTGCTATCAGAGTTTATTAACCTTTTAATTTTCCCCTTAAAGGTAAATTAACCCTTTAATTTTCACTAGGTCGCTAATCCGTGAACTTAAACCTCGGTCCGCAAGACCGCTGACTTTACTTTTGGATTGCTTTCCTCAAACTTTTCACTCCCTCTTTGTCTACAGAGAGGAGCAGGCTACTCGCTTTTCACGGTCCCTTATGTCCCAACTTACCTTGGGAACTTACCAGTGCACTACCCTGACTTCGAGAAGTTCTGATCGTTGAACCGCCCCCCCTCCCCCCCAACGAGGAGAGTTCCTGGGTTTCGGCACCACCAGTTGTCGCGACCACCCTCGCCAGCAAGGAATGATGCAACACAGGAAGATCTTCTCCAAGCAGTTTACTCAGGATCCCTGTACAAGCTTCTTCTGACCCCCGAGGGAATCAGCCCAGCCCTTAAATACTAATAGCCAGCCAATCAGGCTTAGCCACGTGGGCATTGCTGATAGGCTGTATCCACGTGGAAGGCGCAAGACTCAACAGGCTCCACCCAAATAAGGACTTGTTTATGACAGGGAGCCCGCCAGTGGGAAGGCGGAAAGCTGAAACCCGCGCCATTTTAAGGGCGCGGGAGCAAGCAGCTCCCTACACCTTTTAAATAACAAGTTTATACTCACAGACTAAAGATTCATCTAGCCCTAAAGAAATGCAAGCCAAAAACCACAGTAAATGAGGAGTTAGGGATCGGGAAGAAGTTGGGAAGATAGTTGATCAAAATATATTGCATGAAATTCTCAAAAGGCAAAAACATAATCCAAGCCACAATAAGACACAATAACACCCATTTGAATGGCTATGGTTAAAAAGACGGGGGCTGGAGTGATGACTAAGAGCACTGGTTGCCTACTCAGAGGATCTAGGGTCAACACCCACACCGCATCTCACAAAGGTCTGTACCTCCATTTCTGGGGGATCCCACACCCTCTTTTGGCCTCTGTGGACACCAGGAACACACATGATGCATAGACATACATATAGGCTATGTACCAATACACATAAAATAAAATGAAAGATCCCACCATATGTTGGCAAGGTGATGGAGGAACCAACTAGGATTACCATTTTCTGTTAAATTATGAAATTGTACAAGTACTTTGGGAAGACTTGTGAATTTTCTGAGCACTTAAAGACATACTTATATGCCTATAAAGTGATTTGAAGTCTAGAGAAAACATGTCTATGTGAAGACAAATGTGTCATAAATGTGTGATCTGGTCCAGCAGGTTGTTCTTTGGTGACAGGGTCCTCCTGATGGGGAGGTGCCAGGAAATGAGATAGAGTCCTACAGTAGAGGAATCATTACCAACTCATGTGGCATAACTTTGATTTAAATTATGTGTATATATGTGTACACACACACATACACACACGTATTTCAAACTTAAGTTTCCCTATAGCTTTTTCAAACATCCTTAGTATTAGCTTTCCTTCTTCTGCTTCTAACCTCTCCCCAAGATTTCCAATTTCTTCCTTCATAGCACCTGTTCTATCATGCCCTCTTGAGCTCCTTTTTCCACGTGGTCCTTTTTACCTTTTTGGCTCCTGAGGGTTACTTTTGGTTATCTGGATCTACAAACAAGAGGGAACACCTGGCATTTGTCTCTCTGGGTTGCCTCACTCAGTTCATTTACCTGCAAACCTTATTTCATTTTGTTACAGCTAAATAGTACTACATAGTATGTGTATTTCATTATACACATTCGTCAGTTGAATACCATTTAGGATGTTTCCATTTTTTAGCTTTGTGAATAGAGAGGCAATGAAGCCAGCCAAGCAACTATCTCTGTGGTAAGAAACTGAAAGGTAGGATATACCTTTGAGTATATCCTAAGGAGTAGTATATGTCTCCCAAATCTTTTATTGATCTATTGGCTTGAGGCAAGGCCTCACTTATAGCTTAAGATAACCCCCAAACTCACAGTAATTGTCCTGTTTCCAGAGTGCTCAAACTATTGGCACGTGTCTACACTTACCACTGATTATTATGATTTTCCT